>NW_027551791.1:300000-527571 GCF_045843805.1 Urocitellus parryii | reverse complement strand
GCTGTGGCTTAGAGTCTCAGCACCTGATGGATTAAAGAAAGATCCCATGTGTGCATCCAAAGCCAAAATGGCAAAAAGAGCAGTCATTGTGGATGAAGTCTCTCGCTTTCCTCTGGAAAGTTCCTGACCTCCATCAAGTGAGAATAGGGATCCTTTGGGTCAAATGAGTTCTTCAAAGCCCTGCAGAGGCTAGCCCATAGGTTCTTGGGTTTTCTCATGTCTCCAATTCACACAAAGAATCTATACCCGAAAGTCAGTAGGCCTCAAATTGGAGAAGCAGAGCAGTATTAATGGCAGGCCTATTTGATCAATCCTGGGTCACAGGAAGAGTGTCCAGGCCACCCAGACATTAGGCAAATGAGGGGCAAGGGAGCTTATTCTAGACGCTGTCTTGGGCTGCCCCCTCATGGAAACCTCCAGCAAGAGGTTATGATGAGTGCCTATATGGAAGAAGATGAGGGCCATGTGGCAGTGTTTTGGTTTGAATTGTGGTCATTTCTGTGGCGGTTGGCAGGGATGACTTGGTCCACCTGGTCTTGAACTCTGGCGTGATTCCCCTCAGAGACTGAGTTCTGGAACTGAACTCAGAGAAGAATTGCCATGAATTGTGTTGGGATTTTAGGAGGCCACGCATGAGAGTTGCCCTTGGAAACTGAGATCTAGGCCCAGGGTGGCTTTCCACAGAGCACTGGGAATCTCAGCCAGGATATCACATGATTTTATTCTTAAAGACCTGGCAGCCATAATTGAGAGTCAAAACACACATGGACCTCACATTGTAGACCTCAATGGGCCTGGCTTGATGTGACCTTTTGGCCACTCTTGGGAAGCCTTGCCTCTGAGTGTTTCTCCAGAGCTTTCATTGAAATGAGCTTCCTCACCATTTAGTGGTTCCTGAAAGAATAGAAACCCACAGTGCCTCCAAGTTCATCCTTGAAAAATGGCTTGATAAATACCATGAAATTTTTGAAATTCCCATGACCAGGTGTGGCACTGGAGAACCTTTGGATGTCCTGTTGCTGATCATGAGTGTACCAGACAGTGCCTTGATTGACTGGGTTTCATGAAAATGGTGTAGAACAGAGATGCCAGTAAGTTGGAGCCTGCGGATTAGTGGGCCTAGAGCAGTGGTGTGCAGGTGTGTGATAAAACATCTGTGGTGGGGCCATGTGGATCTGCCATTGGCTTCCACATGGCTTGTGACTGACACGGTGAAGCCAGCAGACCCTTATATGTAAAGGCATCTTGTTATATGGAGAGGTTTCCGGGCAATGTTCAGAAACAGGTTGCTATGGTCAAGGGGGCAAGCTCTGTGGGATAGAAGCCTGGTTGGTGCATTGTCCTCGGACCCTGAGTCAGCACACGTGACAGTACTCCCTCCAGAACTGTGTCCCAGTTGAACTCCTTGTATTTCATGAAGCAAATAGGAAACTCCCAGTGAAGCAGCAAGAAACACCAGGAAAAGTGGAGGATGACCAAATGGCCTCACAGTCCACACGGGGAAACACTTAGACCCCAGTGGCCACAGTTGACCTACAAAGAGAGAATTCAGCACTGCTGCCTCATGTTCACTGGAAAATCAGAAACCATGTCCTCCAGGCTACATAGATGCAGACCAAGCTTTGATGGTCTCACTACAAAGGAAGATAAAGCTCCTGACAACAACATATATTTCAAGGGTCCAACCTCAGAGGCAGTTTCCCAAGAAGTCTTTAGGCCAGCAGAGCTCCATGTTTGTGGAGTGTTTACCCTGTCCCTTACTTATGGAAACTCCTCTACCACCTCCAAGGTTGTGAACTCCTGAGCATTTTCCATTGTATATATGTATTCACAGATTTTCTAACTCTTTTCTTCAAATTGTGTCTTACTCGGGGCAAAGGTAATGTCAAGGCATTGTTCTTGATGAGAGTGGGAAGATTTTTGGGTAGCACAGAATTGCATACACATCGGATTCATTTTCCTATTTTCCATTCAAAATACTGAATCCCTGACACTAACCCATACCCTCCTAGACTCTGATTACCAATCCTGATATGATGGAGGAAAATAACCCAAACAGAATAGCAATACATGCAGTTCAGAGAGGCATGGTGTCTAATTGGACTTTCCTTTGGCATTATAAAGGCTAGGTGTTATAAATCTAGTCCAATTTAAGAGAAGTAGTTCTCCATTTGTTTGTAAAGTTAACCAATATGTGAATTCCTGTCTCCCTTTCTCTGTAGACTGTTCAGCACATGTATATTTACATGCACATATAGAATCCTACCTGGTATCCCATGTACATTCTTGTGAGGTGGCTGACATGGCAGATACAAATTGTGAGAAGAGATCACTCCTCCTAAATGCTGTTGGAACTGAAAATTCAACCTATGGGTGAGCTTTCTACTTGAACAACATGATACATAAATCCATGTTCAGTAAATTAAATATTTTTGGATCTGTGGATGATGTATATTTCATGATGAATTTTGATTGGCATATATATTTCTACTTTTTAAAGTCTCTGTGTGTTTGTATGTTTGAATGTATATATATATATATATATATATATATATATATATATATATATATACATATACATATACACACACACACACACACACACACACATACACTCTCTCCAGATTTTTCAAAGTATGAAATATATGTGTCTTATTATACACTCCCTAAATTCATTCATGTTCATGTAGGTGGATTTATAATCATCTTTTCAAAAGATTATTCTCAGAAATATTCATCCACCTGAAATACACATTTGTTTCCTAGTGAATGGTGCTTAGAAATCCTAATATTTCTACTGTAACTGACCGAGTTTCGCATCAATGCAAGCAGATTCCTATGATACATGATGTGTATTTTGACGTTTCTTTTTTTTCGACACTGGTACATCACTATTTCTTCAGTTGATGCACATCATAAGATATATATTTCATCCACAATTTTCACAAATTTCCAGGCATTTGGTTCACTTTCAATCACTTCCTGCTTCAGAACACATGTACTCCTGTATATTTCTGGACTGGTCTTTTCATGAGACTTCTTTCCAAACACATTATTTTTGATTTCCATAATCACTTTTCAAGCAAATCTCACACAGCCTTCATGGTAAACCATAACCCTAATATAATCATTAGATATATAACTGGTTGGAATGAATGATTGTGTATCAATATTAGATTTCCTATATATTTTCAGGTATCAGTTCAATCCATTATGTAAATCGGAACCAGTTCTATTATTTATTCACAGTATGGTCTATTCATGCATTATCTCTATATTCATAGACACAGGGTACACCTATTGGTGCCCCCAAATACTAATCAATACGTCTTCAAGATATTGCTCCCAGAAATGGTGGAAGAAATACTCATGTCACCTGATCTACATATACATTTTATCACAGTGATATTCTGGACACATAATGCAAAGTTCACACTTATGATTGTACCAAAGTCTAAATGGAAAGTGAGCATGTATTACTAAAAACATCCTTGTCCAGATGCCTGATGCTCTCAAATGTCAATCCTATCGGTGACTACACAGTTGCTTCGTCCTAAGATTACATATTCAAACTCAACCCTGTTGAAAATATCTAATCCTATCACTCACTTTATACTTTGACTGATTTCCCAATGTCTCTATTGATATCTGCTTTCCTACATAATTTCCCATATTCATTATTGTGACTGACTCTTCACATGTGCTGACATTTACATCTACTCTCTAACTGACACCCTACTGCTAAAGAACTTTTGGTCCAAATGTTATACTCACTCTTCTTCCTAAACCTACTGACTCTCTTCCTAATCCTACCTACTATCCTTTTTGACTGGATGTTCTCTTCCACATTCAATCATCCAAGGTACAAGGTCTTATGCCATTGTATATCAATTTATCTGAGACAGCTGTGCAGAATGTAATTCCAAGCTAAGTATCCCAGTCAAGGGCCCAATGCCCTTCTGGCTTCAAAGCTTACTTAGATTTCTGTTTTCATACATATACTTCACCTATATATTATTATAAATATTGCAGGTTCCCAATACCATTCTTCATCCAGTAGAATGATTCCTAACCCAAATCCAACATGTTCTTACCCCTAACCATACACTGTTCCCTCAATCCAACTTTACAGAAGAGCAGGGACAGAGTTGGGTCTTACAATAGAGGAATGTAGGGGATCTTCCACGTGCTGAGAACTCAAAGGTCCATGCAGAAATGATGCCTGGAGAAGATGTAGGCAGCTCTGAAGGACATGAGAGAGCAAAAGTCATCTTCCATGGCAAACAACCTGGTCAGGATGAAGGGTTGTGTCTGAATGAGCCGCACTCTTCTTAATGTAGACAAGATGGACCAAACCAGGCCTGTGTGGAAAGCTGTTCCTGGGTGCCTATGGAGGATATACCATTCTAACTTGTGAAAGTGTCACAGGAAGCAGGGCAGCCTCCATCTCATAGGACCCTTGGAAGCAACTGTTAGGACAACTTGGTTGCTAAGGCAGTGACCTCATTCAGTTCCTGAAGGAAGTGACCTCACCTCACTTCTTTTGTGATGGAACTCTCTGAACTTGGCAACAAGGAAGCCAGGCACCCAGAGCCAGTTTCAGTCCCAGTCCCAGTGGGCTCACTTGTTTGCATTTACCAAGGACAGAGTCAGTCTTTCTTGGTACCTACTGATGTGAGGATGACCAAATGCCAGGAAAACTCTGAAGAGGGCACTTTTCCGAGAAAGCAGGTAGTGAGTGGCTCACGGGTGGCTCCTGACAACTTCATTGAGTAGGCCAAGGAGGCCAGATCTGAGAGAGGACGGGCCATTTAGGGGAACATTGTATGGCCCACCAGTCAGAAGACACTCCGGATAGTCACAGACCTACTTGGGGGAAGGAGGTGCCTTAGTGGGTGTGGGTGTGAGTTTATGGTTTTGTCTCATGTTCTGAGAATAGGTAGGAAAGGCAGTTGTTTGGTTTGGAGTGGACTGTTTCTAGTAAGTCGTTGGACAAGGCGAGTGTTTCTATGTCTGTGTATCCCACGGTATCCCTGGTTGTAGACATTGGAAAAGAGAATGAATCAATGGATGCATCCTGTCTAGTAGAAAACTTTCCAGCATTCATCCTTTCCAATTTATGAATGGACTGGGGCTTGCCTTATCTATGGGCAACACCTACTATCTTGCTAAGTTCCTGTTTTCTTCCTGAATTCTGGCCACTCTCCAGAATAGGCTCATGGTTTTGTGTCCAAGATATGTACCACCTCCCAGCTCTATGACATGGCCATGCACTGGATAACTGAAGGGAATGGCAAGCATCTCAGAAAACTCAGATATCAGTGTGACCAGTAAAGTGTCAGTGGAGAAACCCTGCTTTGGGCCTTTTGCTTACCTATTGTTCTGTTGCCCTGAGTGTCAGGAAGGTCTTTGCCTCAGGCCACCCCTTTGTGAAGCCTGAAGTAAACAGTTTTCAAATGGAAATGAAGGGGCATCACCTGTGGCTTTTGGCTTAATTCCTGTGCAAAGGGATGTGTGTGAATCAGCCTCTTGGCCCTGTGTGAGGCTGTGGCTTAGAGTCTCAGCACCTGATGGATTAAAGAAAGATCCCATGTGTGCATCCAAAGCCAAAATGGCAAAAAGAGCAGTCATTGTGGATGAAGTCTCTCGCTTTCCTCTGGAAAGTTCCTGACCTCCATCAAGTGAGAATAGGGATCCTTTGGGTCAAATGAGTTCTTCAAAGCCCTGCAGAGGCTAGCCCATAGGTTCTTGGGTTTTCTCATGTCTCCAATTCACACAAAGAATCTATACCCGAAAGTCAGTAGGCCTCAAATTGGAGAAGCAGAGCAGTATTAATGGCAGGCCTATTTGATCAATCCTGGGTCACAGGAAGAGTGTCCAGGCCACCCAGACATTAGGCAAATGAGGGGCAAGGGAGCTTATTCTAGACGCTGTCTTGGGCTGCCCCCTCATGGAAACCTCCAGCAAGAGGTTATGATGAGTGCCTATATGGAAGAAGATGAGGGCCATGTGGCAGTGTTTTGGTTTGAATTGTGGTCATTTCTGTGGCGGTTGGCAGGGATGACTTGGTCCACCTGGTCTTGAACTCTGGCGTGATTCCCCTCAGAGACTGAGTTCTGGAACTGAACTCAGAGAAGAATTGCCATGAATTGTGTTGGGATTTTAGGAGGCCACGCATGAGAGTTGCCCTTGGAAACTGAGATCTAGGCCCAGGGTGGCTTTCCACAGAGCACTGGGAATCTCAGCCAGGATATCACATGATTTTATTCTTAAAGACCTGGCAGCCATAATTGAGAGTCAAAACACACATGGACCTCACATTGTAGACCTCAATGGGCCTGGCTTGATGTGACCTTTTGGCCACTCTTGGAAGCCTTGCCTCTGAGTGTTTCTCCAGAGCTTTCATTGAAATGAGCTTCCTCACCATTTAGTGGTTCCTGAAAGAATAGAAACCCACAGTGCCTCCAAGTTCATCCTTGAAAAATGGCTTGATAAATACCATGAAATTTTTGAAATTCCCATGACCAGGTGTGGCACTGGAGAACCTTTGGATGTCCTGTTGCTGATCATGAGTGTACCAGACAGTGCCTTGATTGACTGGGTTTCATGAAAATGGTGTAGAACAGAGATGCCAGTAAGTTGGAGCCTGCGGATTAGTGGGCCTAGAGCAGTGGTGTGCAGGTGTGTGATAAAACATCTGTGGTGGGGCCATGTGGATCTGCCATTGGCTTCCACATGGCTTGTGACTGACACGGTGAAGCCAGCAGACCCTTATATGTAAAGGCATCTTGTTATATGGAGAGGTTTCCGGGCAATGTTCAGAAACAGGTTGCTATGGTCAAGGGGGCAAGCTCTGTGGGATAGAAGCCTGGTTGGTGCATTGTCCTCGGACCCTGAGTCAGCACACGTGACAGTACTCCCTCCAGAACTGTGTCCCAGTTGAACTCCTTGTATTTCATGAAGCAAATAGGAAACTCCCAGTGAAGCAGCAAGAAACACCAGGAAAAGTGGAGGATGACCAAATGGCCTCACAGTCCACACGGGGAAACACTTAGACCCCAGTGGCCACAGTTGACCTACAAAGAGAGAATTCAGCACTGCTGCCTCATGTTCACTGGAAAATCAGAAACCATGTCCTCCAGGCTACATAGATGCAGACCAAGCTTTGATGGTCTCACTACAAAGGAAGATAAAGCTCCTGACAACAACATATATTTCAAGGGTCCAACCTCAGAGGCAGTTTCCCAAGAGTCTTTAGGCCAGCAGAGCTCCATGTTTGTGGAGTGTTTACCCTGTCCCTTACTTATGGAAACTCCTCTACCACCTCCAAGGTTGTGAACTCCTGAGCATTTTCCATTGTATATATGTATTCACAGATTTTCTAACTCTTTTCTTCAAATTGTGTCTTACTCGGGGCAAAGGTAATGTCAAGGCATTGTTCTTGATGAGAGTGGGAAGATTTTTGGGTAGCACAGAATTGCATACACATCGGATTCATTTTCCTATTTTCCATTCAAAATACTGAATCCCTGACACTAACCCATACCCTCCTGGACTCTGATTACCAATCCTGATATGATGGAGGAAAATAACCCAAACAGAATAGCAATACATGCAGTTCAGAGGAGGCATGGTGTCTAATTGGACTTTCCTTTGGCATTATAAAGGCTAGGTGTTATAAATCTAGTCCAATTTAAGAGAAGTAGTTCTCCATTTGTTTGTAAAGTTAACCAATATGTGAATTCCTGTCTCCCTTTCTCTGTAGACTGTTCAGCACATGTATATTTACATGCACATATAGAATCCTACCTGGTATCCCATGTACATTCTTGTGAGGTGGCTGACATGGCAGATACAAATTGTGAGAAGAGATCACTCCTCCTAAATGCTGTTGGAACTGAAAATTCAACCTATGGGTGAGCTTTCTACTTGAACAACATGATACATAAATCCATGTTCAGTAAATTAAATATTTTTGGATCTGTGGATGATGTATATTTCATGATGAATTTTGATTGGCATATATATTTCTACTTTTTAAAGTCTCTGTGTGTTTGTATGTTTGAATGTATATATATATATATATATATATATATATATATATATATATACATATACATATACACACACACACACACACACACACACATACACTCTCTCCAGATTTTTCAAAGTATGAAATATATGTGTCTTATTATACACTCCCTAAATTCATTCATGTTCATGTAGGTGGATTTATAATCATCTTTTCAAAAGATTATTCTCAGAAATATTCATCCACCTGAAATACACATTTGTTTCCTAGTGAATGGTGCTTAGAAATCCTAATATTTCTACTGTAACTGACCGAGTTTCGCATCAATGCAAGCAGATTCCTATGATACATGATGTGTATTTTGACGTTTCTTTTTTTCGACACTGGTACATCACTATTTCTTCAGTTGATGCACATCATAAGATATATATTTCATCCACAATTTTCACAAATTTCCAGGCATTTGGTTCACTTTCAATCACTTCCTGCTTCAGAACACATGTACTCCTGTATATTTCTGGACTGGTCTTTTCATGAGACTTCTTTCCAAAACACATTATTTTTGATTTCCATAATCACTTTTCAAGCAAATCTCACACAGCCTTCATGGTAAACCATAACCCTAATATAATCATTAGATATATAACTGGTTGGAATGAATGATTGTGTATCAATATTAGATTTCCTATATATTTTCAGGTATCAGTTCAATCCATTATGTAAATCGGAACCAGTTCTATTATTTATTCACAGTATGGTCTATTCATGCATTATCTCTATATTCATAGACACAGGGTACACCTATTGGTGCCCCCAAATACTAATCAATACGTCTTCAAGATATTGCTCCCAGAAACGGTGGAAGAAATACTCATGTCACCTGATCTACATATACATTTTATCACAGTGATATTCTGGACACATAATGCAAAGTTCACACTTATGATTGTACCAAAGTCTAAATGGAAAGTGAGCATGTATTACTAAAAACATCCTTGTCCAGATGCCTGATGCTCTCAAATGTCAATCCTATCGGTGACTACACAGTTGCTTCGTCCTAAGATTACATATTCAAACTCAACCCTGTTGAAAATATCTAATCCTATCACTCACTTTATACTTTGACTGATTTCCCAATGTCTCTATTGATATCTGCTTTCCTACATAATTTCCCATATTCATTATTGTGACTGACTCTTCACATGTGCTGACATTTACATCTACTCTCTAACTGACACCCTACTGCTAAAGAACTTTTGGTCCAAATGTTATACTCACTCTTCTTCCTAAACCTACTGACTCTCTTCCTAATCCTACCTACTATCCCTTTTTGACTGGATGTTCTCTTCCACATTCAATCATCCAAGGTACAAGGTCTTATGCCATTGTATATCAATTTATCTGAGACAGCTGTGCAGAATGTAATTCCAAGCTAAGTATCCCAGTCAAGGGCCCAATGCCCTTCTGGGCTTCAAAGCTTACTTAGATTTCTGTTTTCATACATATACTTCACCTATATATTATTATAAATATCGCAGGTTCCCAATACCATTCTTCATCCAGTAGAATGATTCCTAACCCAAATCCAACATGTTCTTACCCCTAACCATACACTGTTCCCTCAATCCAACTTTACAGAAGAGCAGGGACAGAGTTGGTCTTACAATAGAGGAATGTAGGGGATCTTCCACGTGCTGAGAACTCAAAGGTCCATGCAGAAATGATGCCTGGAGAAGATGTAGGCAGCTCTGAAGGACATGAGAGAGCAAAAGTCATCTTCCATGGCAAACAACCTGGTCAGGATGAAGGGTTGTGTCTGAATGAGCCGCACTCTTCTTAATGTAGACAAGATGGACCAAACCAGGCCTGTGTGGAAAGCTGTTCCTGGGTGCCTATGGAGGATATACCATTCTAACTTGTGAAAGTGTCACAGGAAGCAGGGGCAGCCCTCCATCTCATAGGACCCTTGGAAGCAACTGTTAGGACAACTTGGTTGCTAAGGCAGTGACCTCATTCAGTTCCTGAAGGAAGTGACCTCACCTCACTTCTTTTGTGATGGAACTCTCTGAACTTGGCAACAAGGAAGCCAGGCACCCAGAGCCAGTTTCAGTCCCAGTCCCAGTGGGCTCACTTGTTTGCATTTACCAAGGACAGAGTCAGTCTTTCTTGGTACCTACTGATGTGAGGATGACCAAATGCCAGGAAAACTCTGAAGAGGGCACTTTTCCGAGAAAGCAGGTAGTGAGTGGCTCACGGGTGGCTCCTGACAACTTCATTGAGTAGGCCAAGGAGGCCAGATCTGAGAGAGGACGGGCCATTTAGGGGAACATTGTATGGCCCACCAGTCAGAAGACACTCCGGATAGTCACAGACCTACTTGGGGGAAGGAGGTGCCTTAGTGGGTGTGGGTGTGAGTTTATGGTTTTGTCTCATGTTCTGAGAATAGGTAGGAAAGGCAGTTTGTTTGGTTTGGAGTGGACTGTTTCTAGTAAGTCGTTGGACAAGGCGAGTGTTTCTATGTCTGTGTATCCCACGGTATCCCTGGTTGTAGACATTGGAAAAGAGAATGAATCAATGGATGCATCCTGTCTAGTAGAAAACTTTCCAGCATTAATCCTTTCCAATTTATGAATGGACTGGGGCTTGCCTTATCTATGGGCAACACCTACTATCTTGCTAAGTTCCTGTTTCTTCCTGAATTCTGGCCACTCTCCAGAATAGGCTCATGGTTTTGTGTCCAAGATATGTACCACCTCCCAGCTCTATGACATGGCCATGCACTGGATAACTGAAGGGAATGGCAAGCATCTCAGAAAACTCAGATATCAGTGTGACCAGTAAAGTGTCAGTGGAGAAACCCTGCTTTGGGCCTTTTGCTTACCTATTGTTCTGTTGCCCTGAGTGTCAGGAGGTCTTTGCCTCAGGCCACCCCTTTGTGAAGCCTGAAGTAAACAGTTTTCAAATGGAAATGAAGGGGCATCACCTGTGGCTTTTGGCTTAATTCCTGTGCAAAGGGATGTGTGTGAATCAGCCTCTTGGCCCTGTGTGAGGCTGTGGCTTAGAGTCTCAGCACCTGATGGATTAAAGAAAGATCCCATGTGTGCATCCAAAGCCAAAATGGCAAAAAGAGCAGTCATTGTGGATGAAGTCTCTCGCTTTCCTCTGGAAAGTTCCTGACCTCCATCAAGTGAGAATAGGGATCCTTTGGGTCAAATGAGTTCTTCAAAGCCCTGCAGAGGCTAGCCCATAGGTTCTTGGGTTTTCTCATGTCTCCAATTCACACAAAGAATCTATACCCGAAAGTCAGTAGGCCTCAAATTGGAGAAGCAGAGCAGTATTAATGGCAGGCCTATTTGATCAATCCTGGGTCACAGGAAGAGTGTCCAGGCCACCCAGACATTAGGCAAATGAGGGGCAAGGGAGCTTATTCTAGACGCTGTCTTGGGCTGCCCCCTCATGGAAACCTCCAGCAAGAGGTTATGATGAGTGCCTATATGGAAGAAGATGAGGGCCATGTGGCAGTGTTTTGGTTTGAATTGTGGTCATTTCTGTGGCGGTTGGCAGGGATGACTTGGTCCACCTGGTCTTGAACTCTGGCGTGATTCCCCTCAGAGACTGAGTTCTGGAACTGAACTCAGAGAAGAATTGCCATGAATTGTGTTGGGATTTTAGGAGGCCACGCATGAGAGTTGCCCTTGGAAACTGAGATCTAGGCCCAGGGTGGCTTTCCACAGAGCACTGGGAATCTCAGCCAGGATATCACATGATTTTATTCTTAAAGACCTGGCAGCCATAATTGAGAGTCAAAACACACATGGACCTCACATTGTAGACCTCAATGGGCCTGGCTTGATGTGACCTTTTGGCCACTCTTGGGAAGCCTTGCCTCTGAGTGTTTCTCCAGAGCTTTCATTGAAATGAGCTTCCTCACCATTTAGTGGTTCCTGAAAGAATAGAAACCCACAGTGCCTCCAAGTTCATCCTTGAAAAATGGCTTGATAAATACCATGAAATTTTTGAAATTCCCATGACCAGGTGTGGCACTGGAGAACCTTTGGATGTCCTGTTGCTGATCATGAGTGTACCAGACAGTGCCTTGATTGACTGGGTTTCATGAAAATGGTGTAGAACAGAGATGCCAGTAAGTTGGAGCCTGCGGATTAGTGGGCCTAGAGCAGTGGTGTGCAGGTGTGTGATAAAACATCTGTGGTGGGGCCATGTGGATCTGCCATTGGCTTCCACATGGCTTGTGACTGACACGGTGAAGCCAGCAGACCCTTATATGTAAAGGCATCTTGTTATATGGAGAGGTTTCCGGGCAATGTTCAGAAACAGGTTGCTATGGTCAAGGGGGCAAGCTCTGTGGGATAGAAGCCTGGTTGGTGCATTGTCCTCGGACCCTGAGTCAGCACACGTGACAGTACTCCCTCCAGAACTGTGTCCCAGTTGAACTCCTTGTATTTCATGAAGCAAATAGGAAACTCCCAGTGAAGCAGCAAGAAACACCAGGAAAAGTGGAGGATGACCAAATGGCCTCACAGTCCACACGGGGAAACACTTAGACCCCAGTGGCCACAGTTGACCTACAAAGAGAGAATTCAGCACTGCTGCCTCATGTTCACTGGAAAATCAGAAACCATGTCCTCCAGGCTACATAGATGCAGACCAAGCTTTGATGGTCTCACTACAAAGGAAGATAAAGCTCCTGACAACAACATATATTTCAAGGGTCCAACCTCAGAGGCAGTTTCCCAAGAAGTCTTTAGGCCAGCAGAGCTCCATGTTTGTGGAGTGTTTACCCTGTCCCTTACTTATGGAAACTCCTCTACCACCTCCAAGGTTGTGAACTCCTGAGCATTTTCCATTGTATATATGTATTCACAGATTTTCTAACTCTTTTCTTCAAATTGTGTCTTACTCGGGGCAAAGGTAATGTCAAGGCATTGTTCTTGATGAGAGTGGGAAGATTTTTGGGTAGCACAGAATTGCATACACATCGGATTCATTTTCCTATTTTCCATTCAAAATACTGAATCCCTGACACTAACCCATACCCTCCTGGACTCTGATTACCAATCCTGATATGATGGAGGAAAATAACCCAAACAGAATAGCAATACATGCAGTTCAGAGGAGGCATGGTGTCTAATTGGACTTTCCTTTGGCATTATAAAGGCTAGGTGTTATAAATCTAGTCCAATTTAAGAGAAGTAGTTCTCCATTTGTTTGTAAAGTTAACCAATATGTGAATTCCTGTCTCCCTTTCTCTGTAGACTGTTCAGCACATGTATATTTACATGCACATATAGAATCCTACCTGGTATCCCATGTACATTCTTGTAAGGTGGCTGACATGGCAGATACAAATTGTGAGAAGAGATCACTCCTCCTAAATGCTGTTGGAACTGAAAATTCAACCTATGGGTGAGCTTTCTACTTGAACAACATGATACATAAATCCATGTTCAGTAAATTAAATATTTTTGGATCTGTGGATGATGTATATTTCATGATGAATTTTGATTGGCATATATATTTCTACTTTTTAAAGTCTCTGTGTGTTTGTATGTTTGAATGTATATATATATATATATATATATATATATATATATATACATATACATATACACACACACACACACACACACACACATACACTCTCTCCAGATTTTTCAAAGTATGAAATATATGTGTCTTATTATACACTCCCTAAATTCATTCATGTTCATGTAGGTGGATTTATAATCATCTTTTCAAAAGATTATTCTCAGAAATATTCATCCACCTGAAATACACATTTGTTTCCTAGTGAATGGTGCTTAGAAATCCTAATATTTCTACTGTAACTGACCGAGTTTCGCATCAATGCAAGCAGATTCCTATGATACATGATGTGTATTTTGACGTTTCTTTTTTTTCGACACTGGTACATCACTATTTCTTCAGTTGATGCACATCATAAGATATATATTTCATCCACAATTTTCACAAATTTCCAGGCATTTGGTTCACTTTCAATCACTTCCTGCTTCAGAACACATGTACTCCTGTATATTTCTGGACTGGTCTTTTCATGAGACTTCTTTCCAAACACATTATTTTTGATTTCCATAATCACTTTTCAAGCAAATCTCACACAGCCTTCATGGTAAACCATAACCCTAATATAATCATTAGATATATAACTGGTTGGAATGAATGATTGTGTATCAATATTAGATTTCCTATATATTTTCAGGTATCAGTTCAATCCATTATGTAAATCGGAACCAGTTCTATTATTTATTCACAGTATGGTCTATTCATGCATTATCTCTATATTCATAGACACAGGGTACACCTATTGGTGCCCCCAAATACTAATCAATACGTCTTCAAGATATTGCTCCCAGAAACGGTGGAAGAAATACTCATGTCACCTGATCTACATATACATTTTATCACAGTGATATTCTGGACACATAATGCAAAGTTCACACTTATGATTGTACCAAAGTCTAAATGGAAAGTGAGCATGTATTACTAAAAACATCCTTGTCCAGATGCCTGATGCTCTCAAATGTCAATCCTATCGGTGACTACACAGTTGCTTCGTCCTAAGATTACATATTCAAACTCAACCCTGTTGAAAATATCTAATCCTATCACTCACTTTATACTTTGACTGATTTCCCAATGTCTCTATTGATATCTGCTTTCCTACATAATTTCCCATATTCATTATTGTGACTGACTCTTCACATGTGCTGACATTTACATCTACTCTCTAACTGACACCCTACTGCTAAAGAACTTTTGGTCCAAATGTTATACTCACTCTTCTTCCTAAACCTACTGACTCTCTTCCTAATCCTACCTACTATCCCTTTTTGACTGGATGTTCTCTTCCACATTCAATCATCCAAGGTACAAGGTCTTATGCCATTGTATATCAATTTATCTGAGACAGCTGTGCAGAATGTAATTCCAAGCTAAGTATCCCAGTCAAGGGCCCAATGCCCTTCTGGGCTTCAAAGCTTACTTAGATTTCTGTTTTCATACATATACTTCACCTATATATTATTATAAATATCGCAGGTTCCCAATACCATTCTTCATCCAGTAGAATGATTCCTAACCCAAATCCAACATGTTCTTACCCCTAACCATACACTGTTCCCTCAATCCAACTTTACAGAAGAGCAGGGACAGAGTTGGTCTTACAATAGAGGAATGTAGGGGATCTTCCACGTGCTGAGAACTCAAAGGTCCATGCAGAAATGATGCCTGGAGAAGATGTAGGCAGCTCTGAAGGACATGAGAGAGCAAAAGTCATCTTCCATGGCAAACAACCTGGTCAGGATGAAGGGTTGTGTCTGAATGAGCCGCACTCTTCTTAATGTAGACAAGATGGACCAAACCAGGCCTGTGTGGAAAGCTGTTCCTGGGTGCCTATGGAGGATATACCATTCTAACTTGTGAAAGTGTCACAGGAAGCAGGGGCAGCCTCCATCTCATAGGACCCTTGGAAGCAACTGTTAGGACAACTTGGTTGCTAAGGCAGTGACCTCATTCAGTTCCTGAAGGAAGTGACCTCACCTCACTTCTTTTGTGATGGAACTCTCTGAACTTGGCAACAAGGAAGCCAGGCACCCAGAGCCAGTTTCAGTCCCAGTCCCAGTGGGCTCACTTGTTTGCATTTACCAAGGACAGAGTCAGTCTTTCTTGGTACCTACTGATGTGAGGATGACCAAATGCCAGGAAAACTCTGAAGAGGGCACTTTTCCGAGAAAGCAGGTAGTGAGTGGCTCACGGGTGGCTCCTGACAACTTCATTGAGTAGGCCAAGGAGGCCAGATCTGAGAGAGGACGGGCCATTTAGGGGAACATTGTATGGCCCACCAGTCAGAAGACACTCCGGATAGTCACAGACCTACTTGGGGGAAGGAGGTGCCTTAGTGGGTGTGGGTGTGAGTTTATGGTTTTGTCTCATGTTCTGAGAATAGGTAGGAAAGGCAGTTTGTTTGGTTTGGAGTGGACTGTTTCTAGTAAGTCGTTGGACAAGGCGAGTGTTTCTATGTCTGTGTATCCCACGGTATCCCTGGTTGTAGACATTGGAAAAGAGAATGAATCAATGGATGCATCCTGTCTAGTAGAAAACTTTCCAGCATTCATCCTTTCCAATTTATGAATGGACTGGGGCTTGCCTTATCTATGGGCAACACCTACTATCTTGCTAAGTTCCTGTTTTCTTCCTGAATTCTGGCCACTCTCCAGAATAGGCTCATGGTTTTGTGTCCAAGATATGTACCACCTCCCAGCTCTATGACATGGCCATGCACTGGATAACTGAAGGGAATGGCAAGCATCTCAGAAAACTCAGATATCAGTGTGACCAGTAAAGTGTCAGTGGAGAAACCCTGCTTTGGGCCTTTTGCTTACCTATTGTTCTGTTGCCCTGAGTGTCAGGAAGGTCTTTGCCTCAGGCCACCCCTTTGTGAAGCCTGAAGTAAACAGTTTTCAAATGGAAATGAAGGGGCATCACCTGTGGCTTTTGGCTTAATTCCTGTGCAAAGGGATGTGTGTGAATCAGCCTCTTGGCCCTGTGTGAGGCTGTGGCTTAGAGTCTCAGCACCTGATGGATTAAAGAAAGATCCCATGTGTGCATCCAAAGCCAAAATGGCAAAAAGAGCAGTCATTGTGGATGAAGTCTCTCGCTTTCCTCTGGAAAGTTCCTGACCTCCATCAAGTGAGAATAGGGATCCTTTGGGTCAAATGAGTTCTTCAAAGCCCTGCAGAGGCTAGCCCATAGGTTCTTGGGTTTTCTCATGTCTCCAATTCACACAAAGAATCTATACCCGAAAGTCAGTAGGCCTCAAATTGGAGAAGCAGAGCAGTATTAATGGCAGGCCTATTTGATCAATCCTGGGTCACAGGAAGAGTGTCCAGGCCACCCAGACATTAGGCAAATGAGGGGCAAGGGAGCTTATTCTAGACGCTGTCTTGGGCTGCCCCCTCATGGAAACCTCCAGCAAGAGGTTATGATGAGTGCCTATATGGAAGAAGATGAGGGCCATGTGGCAGTGTTTTGGTTTGAATTGTGGTCATTTCTGTGGCGGTTGGCAGGGATGACTTGGTCCACCTGGTCTTGAACTCTGGCGTGATTCCCCTCAGAGACTGAGTTCTGGAACTGAACTCAGAGAAGAATTGCCATGAATTGTGTTGGGATTTTAGGAGGCCACGCATGAGAGTTGCCCTTGGAAACTGAGATCTAGGCCCAGGGTGGCTTTCCACAGAGCACTGGGAATCTCAGCCAGGATATCACATGATTTTATTCTTAAAGACCTGGCAGCCATAATTGAGAGTCAAAACACACATGGACCTCACATTGTAGACCTCAATGGGCCTGGCTTGATGTGACCTTTTGGCCACTCTTGGGAAGCCTTGCCTCTGAGTGTTTCTCCAGAGCTTTCATTGAAATGAGCTTCCTCACCATTTAGTGGTTCCTGAAAGAATAGAAACCCACAGTGCCTCCAAGTTCATCCTTGAAAAATGGCTTGATAAATACCATGAAATTTTTGAAATTCCCATGACCAGGTGTGGCACTGGAGAACCTTTGGATGTCCTGTTGCTGATCATGAGTGTACCAGACAGTGCCTTGATTGACTGGGTTTCATGAAAATGGTGTAGAACAGAGATGCCAGTAAGTTGGAGCCTGCGGATTAGTGGGCCTAGAGCAGTGGTGTGCAGGTGTGTGATAAAACATCTGTGGTGGGGCCATGTGGATCTGCCATTGGCTTCCACATGGCTTGTGACTGACACGGTGAAGCCAGCAGACCCTTATATGTAAAGGCATCTTGTTATATGGAGAGGTTTCCGGGCAATGTTCAGAAACAGGTTGCTATGGTCAAGGGGGCAAGCTCTGTGGGATAGAAGCCTGGTTGGTGCATTGTCCTCGGACCCTGAGTCAGCACACGTGACAGTACTCCCTCCAGAACTGTGTCCCAGTTGAACTCCTTGTATTTCATGAAGCAAATAGGAAACTCCCAGTGAAGCAGCAAGAAACACCAGGAAAAGTGGAGGATGACCAAATGGCCTCACAGTCCACACGGGGAAACACTTAGACCCCAGTGGCCACAGTTGACCTACAAAGAGAGAATTCAGCACTGCTGCCTCATGTTCACTGGAAAATCAGAAACCATGTCCTCCAGGCTACATAGATGCAGACCAAGCTTTGATGGTCTCACTACAAAGGAAGATAAAGCTCCTGACAACAACATATATTTCAAGGGTCCAACCTCAGAGGCAGTTTCCCAAGAAGTCTTTAGGCCAGCAGAGCTCCATGTTTGTGGAGTGTTTACCCTGTCCCTTACTTATGGAAACTCCTCTACCACCTCCAAGGTTGTGAACTCCTGAGCATTTTCCATTGTATATATGTATTCACAGATTTTCTAACTCTTTTCTTCAAATTGTGTCTTACTCGGGGCAAAGGTAATGTCAAGGCATTGTTCTTGATGAGAGTGGGAAGATTTTTGGGTAGCACAGAATTGCATACACATCGGATTCATTTTCCTATTTTCCATTCAAAATACTGAATCCCTGACACTAACCCATACCCTCCTGGACTCTGATTACCAATCCTGATATGATGGAGGAAAATAACCCAAACAGAATAGCAATACATGCAGTTCAGAGGAGGCATGGTGTCTAATTGGACTTTCCTTTGGCATTATAAAGGCTAGGTGTTATAAATCTAGTCCAATTTAAGAGAAGTAGTTCTCCATTTGTTTGTAAAGTTAACCAATATGTGAATTCCTGTCTCCCTTTCTCTGTAGACTGTTCAGCACATGTATATTTACATGCACATATAGAATCCTACCTGGTATCCCATGTACATTCTTGTGAGGTGGCTGACATGGCAGATACAAATTGTGAGAAGAGATCACTCCTCCTAAATGCTGTTGGAACTGAAAATTCAACCTATGGGTGAGCTTTCTACTTGAACAACATGATACATAAATCCATGTTCAGTAAATTAAATATTTTTGGATCTGTGGATGATGTATATTTCATGATGAATTTTGATTGGCATATATATTTCTACTTTTTAAAGTCTCTGTGTGTTTGTATGTTTGAATGTATATATATATATATATATATATATATATATATATATATATATACATATACACACACACACACTCTCTCCAGATTTTTCAAAGTATGAAATATATGTGTCTTATTATACACTCCCTAAATTCATTCATGTTCATGTAGGTGGATTTATAATCATCTTTTCAAAAGATTATTCTCAGAAATATTCATCCACCTGAAATACACATTTGTTTCCTAGTGAATGGTGCTTAGAAATCCTAATATTTCTACTGTAACTGACCGAGTTTCGCATCAATGCAAGCAGATTCCTATGATACATGATGTGTATTTTGACGTTTCTTTTTTTTCGACACTGGTACATCACTATTTCTTCAGTTGATGCACATCATAAGATATATATTTCATCCACAATTTTCACAAATTTCCAGGCATTTGGTTCACTTTCAATCACTTCCTGCTTCAGAACACATGTACTCCTGTATATTTCTGGACTGGTCTTTTCATGAGACTTCTTTCCAAACACATTATTTTTGATTTCCATAATCACTTTTCAAGCAAATCTCACACAGCCTTCATGGTAAACCATAACCCTAATATAATCATTAGATATATAACTGGTTGGAATGAATGATTGTGTATCAATATTAGATTTCCTATATATTTTCAGGTATCAGTTCAATCCATTATGTAAATCGGAACCAGTTCTATTATTTATTCACAGTATGGTCTATTCATGCATTATCTCTATATTCATAGACACAGGGTACACCTATTGGTGCCCCCAAATACTAATCAATACGTCTTCAAGATATTGCTCCCAGAAACGGTGGAAGAAATACTCATGTCACCTGATCTACATATACATTTTATCACAGTGATATTCTGGACACATAATGCAAAGTTCACACTTATGATTGTACCAAAGTCTAAATGGAAAGTGAGCATGTATTACTAAAAACATCCTTGTCCAGATGCCTGATGCTCTCAAATGTCAATCCTATCGGTGACTACACAGTTGCTTCGTCCTAAGATTACATATTCAAACTCAACCCTGTTGAAAATATCTAATCCTATCACTCACTTTATACTTTGACTGATTTCCCAATGTCTCTATTGATATCTGCTTTCCTACATAATTTCCCATATTCATTATTGTGACTGACTCTTCACATGTGCTGACATTTACATCTACTCTCTAACTGACACCCTACTGCTAAAGAACTTTTGGTCCAAATGTTATACTCACTCTTCTTCCTAAACCTACTGACTCTCTTCCTAATCCTACCTACTATCCCTTTTTGACTGGATGTTCTCTTCCACATTCAATCATCCAAGGTACAAGGTCTTATGCCATTGTATATCAATTTATCTGAGACAGCTGTGCAGAATGTAATTCCAAGCTAAGTATCCCAGTCAAGGGCCCAATGCCCTTCTGGGCTTCAAAGCTTACTTAGATTTCTGTTTTCATACATATACTTCACCTATATATTATTATAAATATCGCAGGTTCCCAATACCATTCTTCATCCAGTAGAATGATTCCTAACCCAAATCCAACATGTTCTTACCCCTAACCATACACTGTTCCCTCAATCCAACTTTACAGAAGAGCAGGGACAGAGTTGGTCTTACAATAGAGGAATGTAGGGGATCTTCCACGTGCTGAGAACTCAAAGGTCCATGCAGAAATGATGCCTGGAGAAGATGTAGGCAGCTCTGAAGGACATGAGAGAGCAAAAGTCATCTTCCATGGCAAACAACCTGGTCAGGATGAAGGGTTGTGTCTGAATGAGCCGCACTCTTCTTAATGTAGACAAGATGGACCAAACCAGGCCTGTGTGGAAAGCTGTTCCTGGGTGCCTATGGAGGATATACCATTCTAACTTGTGAAAGTGTCACAGGAAGCAGGGGCAGCCTCCATCTCATAGGACCCTTGGAAGCAACTGTTAGGACAACTTGGTTGCTAAGGCAGTGACCTCATTCAGTTCCTGAAGGAAGTGACCTCACCTCACTTCTTTTGTGATGGAACTCTCTGAACTTGGCAACAAGGAAGCCAGGCACCCAGAGCCAGTTTCAGTCCCAGTCCCAGTGGGCTCACTTGTTTGCATTTACCAAGGACAGAGTCAGTCTTTCTTGGTACCTACTGATGTGAGGATGACCAAATGCCAGGAAAACTCTGAAGAGGGCACTTTTCCGAGAAAGCAGGTAGTGAGTGGCTCACGGGTGGCTCCTGACAACTTCATTGAGTAGGCCAAGGAGGCCAGATCTGAGAGAGGACGGGCCATTTAGGGGAACATTGTATGGCCCACCAGTCAGAAGACACTCCGGATAGTCACAGACCTACTTGGGGAAAGGAGGTGCCTTAGTGGGTGTGGGTGTGAGTTTATGGTTTTGTCTCATGTTCTGAGAATAGGTAGGAAAGGCAGTTTGTTTGGTTTGGAGTGGACTGTTTCTAGTAAGTCGTTGGACAAGGCGAGTGTTTCTATGTCTGTGTATCCCACTGTATCCCTGGTTGTAGACATTGGAAAAGAGAATGAATCAATGGATGCATCCTGTCTAGTAGAAAACTTTCCAGCATTCATCCTTTCCAATTTATGAATGGACTGGGGCTTGCCTTATCTATGGGCAACACCTACTATCTTGCTAAGTTCCTGTTTTCTTCCTGAATTCTGGCCACTCTCCAGAATAGGCTCATGGTTTTGTGTCCAAGATATGTACCACCTCCCAGCTCTATGACATGGCCATGCACTGGATAACTGAAGGGAATGGCAAGCATCTCAGAAAACTCAGATATCAGTGTGACCAGTAAAGTGTCAGTGGAGAAACCCTGCTTTGGGCCTTTTGCTTACCTATTGTTCTGTTGCCCTGAGTGTCAGGAAGGTCTTTGCCTCAGGCCACCCCTTTGTGAAGCCTGAAGTAAACAGTTTTCAAATGGAAATGAAGGGGCATCACCTGTGGCTTTTGGCTTAATTCCTGTGCAAAGGGATGTGTGTGAATCAGCCTCTTGGCCCTGTGTGAGGCTGTGGCTTAGAGTCTCAGCACCTGATGGATTAAAGAAAGATCCCATGTGTGCATCCAAAGCCAAAATGGCAAAAAGAGCAGTCATTGTGGATGAAGTCTCTCGCTTTCCTCTGGAAAGTTCCTGACCTCCATCAAGTGAGAATAGGGATCCTTTGGGTCAAATGAGTTCTTCAAAGCCCTGCAGAGGCTAGCCCATAGGTTCTTGGGTTTTCTCATGTCTCCAATTCACACAAAGAATCTATACCCGAAAGTCAGTAGGCCTCAAATTGGAGAAGCAGAGCAGTATTAATGGCAGGCCTATTTGATCAATCCTGGGTCACAGGAAGAGTGTCCAGGCCACCCAGACATTAGGCAAATGAGGGGCAAGGGAGCTTATTCTAGACGCTGTCTTGGGCTGCCCCCTCATGGAAACCTCCAGCAAGAGGTTATGATGAGTGCCTATATGGAAGAAGATGAGGGCCATGTGGCAGTGTTTTGGTTTGAATTGTGGTCATTTCTGTGGCGGTTGGCAGGGATGACTTGGTCCACCTGGTCTTGAACTCTGGCGTGATTCCCCTCAGAGACTGAGTTCTGGAACTGAACTCAGAGAAGAATTGCCATGAATTGTGTTGGGATTTTAGGAGGCCACGCATGAGAGTTGCCCTTGGAAACTGAGATCTAGGCCCAGGGTGGCTTTCCACAGAGCACTGGGAATCTCAGCCAGGATATCACATGATTTTATTCTTAAAGACCTGGCAGCCATAATTGAGAGTCAAAACACACATGGACCTCACATTGTAGACCTCAATGGGCCTGGCTTGATGTGACCTTTTGGCCACTCTTGGGAAGCCTTGCCTCTGAGTGTTTCTCCAGAGCTTTCATTGAATTGAGCTTCCTCACCATTTAGTGGTTCCTGAAAGAATAGAAACCCACAGTGCCTCCAAGTTCATCCTTGAAAAATGGCTTGATAAATACCATGAAATTTTTGAAATTCCCATGACCAGGTGTGGCACTGGAGAACCTTTGGATGTCCTGTTGCTGATCATGAGTGTACCAGACAGTGCCTTGATTGACTGGGTTTCATGAAAATGGTGTAGAACAGAGATGCCAGTAAGTTGGAGCCTGCGGATTAGTGGGCCTAGAGCAGTGGTGTGCAGGTGTGTGATAAAACATCTGTGGTGGGGCCATGTGGATCTGCCATTGGCTTCCACATGGCTTGTGACTGACACGGTGAAGCCAGCAGACCCTTATATGTAAAGGCATCTTGTTATATGGAGAGGTTTCCGGGCAATGTTCAGAAACAGGTTGCTATGGTCAAGGGGGCAAGCTCTGTGGGATAGAAGCCTGGTTGGTGCATTGTCCTCGGACCCTGAGTCAGCACACGTGACAGTACTCCCTCCAGAACTGTGTCCCAGTTGAACTCCTTGTATTTCATGAAGCAAATAGGAAACTCCCAGTGAAGCAGCAAGAAACACCAGGAAAAGTGGAGGATGACCAAATGGCCTCACAGTCCACACGGGGAAACACTTAGACCCCAGTGGCCACAGTTGACCTACAAAGAGAGAATTCAGCACTGCTGCCTCATGTTCACTGGAAAATCAGAAACCATGTCCTCCAGGCTACATAGATGCAGACCAAGCTTTGATGGTCTCACTACAAAGGAAGATAAAGCTCCTGACAACAACATATATTTCAAGGGTCCAACCTCAGAGGCAGTTTCCCAAGAAGTCTTTAGGCCAGCAGAGCTCCATGTTTGTGGAGTGTTTACCCTGTCCCTTACTTATGGAAACTCCTCTACCACCTCCAAGGTTGTGAACTCCTGAGCATTTTCCATTGTATATATGTATTCACAGATTTTCTAACTCTTTTCTTCAAATTGTGTCTTACTCGGGGCAAAGGTAATGTCAAGGCATTGTTCTTGATGAGAGTGGGAAGATTTTTGGGTAGCACAGAATTGCATACACATCGGATTCATTTTCCTATTTTCCATTCAAAATACTGAATCCCTGACACTAACCCATACCCTCCTGGACTCTGATTACCAATCCTGATATGATGGAGGAAAATAACCCAAACAGAATAGCAATACATGCAGTTCAGAGGAGGCATGGTGTCTAATTGGACTTTCCTTTGGCATTATAAAGGCTAGGTGTTATAAATCTAGTCCAATTTAAGAGAAGTAGTTCTCCATTTGTTTGTAAAGTTAACCAATATGTGAATTCCTGTCTCCCTTTCTCTGTAGACTGTTCAGCACATGTATATTTACATGCACATATAGAATCCTACCTGGTATCCCATGTACATTCTTGTGAGGTGGCTGACATGGCAGATACAAATTGTGAGAAGAGATCACTCCTCCTAAATGCTGTTGGAACTGAAAATTCAACCTATGGGTGAGCTTTCTACTTGAACAACATGATACATAAATCCATGTTCAGTAAATTAAATATTTTTGGATCTGTGGATGATGTATATTTCATGATGAATTTTGATTGGCATATATATTTCTACTTTTTAAAGTCTCTGTGTGTTTGTATGTTTGAATGTATATATATATATATATATATATATATATATATATATATATATATATACATATACATATACACACACACACACACACACACACACATACACTCTCTCCAGATTTTTCAAAGTATGAAATATATGTGTCTTATTATACACTCCCTAAATTCATTCATGTTCATGTAGGTGGATTTATAATCATCTTTTCAAAAGATTATTCTCAGAAATATTCATCCACCTGAAATACACATTTGTTTCCTAGTGAATGGTGCTTAGAAATCCTAATATTTCTACTGTAACTGACCGAGTTTCGCATCAATGCAAGCAGATTCCTATGATACATGATGTGTATTTTGACGTTTCTTTTTTTTCGACACTGGTACATCACTATTTCTTCAGTTGATGCACATCATAAGATATATATTTCATCCACAATTTTCACAAATTTCCAGGCATTTGGTTCACTTTCAATCACTTCCTGCTTCAGAACACATGTACTCCTGTATATTTCTGGACTGGTCTTTTCATGAGACTTCTTTCCAAACACATTATTTTTGATTTCCATAATCACTTTTCAAGCAAATCTCACACAGCCTTCATGGTAAACCATAACCCTAATATAATCATTAGATATATAACTGGTTGGAATGAATGATTGTGTATCAATATTAGATTTCCTATATATTTTCAGGTATCAGTTCAATCCATTATGTAAATCGGAACCAGTTCTATTATTTATTCACAGTATGGTCTATTCATGCATTATCTCTATATTCATAGACACAGGGTACACCTATTGGTGCCCCCAAATACTAATCAATACGTCTTCAAGATATTGCTCCCAGAAACGGTGGAAGAAATACTCATGTCACCTGATCTACATATACATTTTATCACAGTGATATTCTGGACACATAATGCAAAGTTCACACTTATGATTGTTCCAAAGTCTAAATGGAAAGTGAGCATGTATTACTAAAAACATCCTTGTCCAGATGCCTGATGCTCTCAAATGTCAATCCTATCGGTGACTACACAGTTGCTTCGTCCTAAGATTACATATTCAAACTCAACCCTGTTGAAAATATCTAATCCTATCACTCACTTTATACTTTGACTGATTTCCCAATGTCTCTATTGATATCTGCTTTCCTACATAATTTCCCATATTCATTATTGTGACTGACTCTTCACATGTGCTGACATTTACATCTACTCTCTAACTGACACCCTACTGCTAAAGAACTTTTGGTCCAAATGTTATACTCACTCTTCTTCCTAAACCTACTGACTCTCTTCCTAATCCTACCTACTATCCCTTTTTGACTGGATGTTCTCTTCCACATTCAATCATCCAAGGTACAAGGTCTTATGCCATTGTATATCAATTTATCTGAGACAGCTGTGCAGAATGTAATTCCAAGCTAAGTATCCCAGTCAAGGGCCCAATGCCCTTCTGGGCTTCAAAGCTTACTTAGATTTCTGTTTTCATACATATACTTCACCTATATATTATTATAAATATCGCAGGTTCCCAATACCATTCTTCATCCAGTAGAATGATTCCTAACCCAAATCCAACATGTTCTTACCCCTAACCATACACTGTTCCCTCAATCCAACTTTACAGAAGAGCAGGGACAGAGTTGGTCTTACAATAGAGGAATGTAGGGGATCTTCCACGTGCTGAGAACTCAAAGGTCCATGCAGAAATGATGCCTGGAGAAGATGTAGGCAGCTCTGAAGGACATGAGAGAGCAAAAGTCATCTTCCATGGCAAACAACCTGGTCAGGATGAAGGGTTGTGTCTGAATGAGCCGCACTCTTCTTAATGTAGACAAGATGGACCAAACCAGGCCTGTGTGGAAAGCTGTTCCTGGGTGCCTATGGAGGATATACCATTCTAACTTGTGAAAGTGTCACAGGAAGCAGGGGCAGCCTCCATCTCATAGGACCCTTGGAAGCAACTGTTAGGACAACTTGGTTGCTAAGGCAGTGACCTCATTCAGTTCCTGAAGGAAGTGACCTCACCTCACTTCTTTTGTGATGGAACTCTCTGAACTTGGCAACAAGGAAGCCAGGCACCCAGAGCCAGTTTCAGTCCCAGTCCCAGTGGGCTCACTTGTTTGCATTTACCAAGGACAGAGTCAGTCTTTCTTGGTACCTACTGATGTGAGGATGACCAAATGCCAGGAAAACTCTGAAGAGGGCACTTTTCCGAGAAAGCAGGTAGTGAGTGGCTCACGGGTGGCTCCTGACAACTTCATTGAGTAGGCCAAGGAGGCCAGATCTGAGAGAGGACGGGCCATTTAGGGGAACATTGTATGGCCCACCAGTCAGAAGACACTCCGGATAGTCACAGACCTACTTGGGGGAAGGAGGTGCCTTAGTGGGTGTGGGTGTGAGTTTATGGTTTTGTCTCATGTTCTGAGAATAGGTAGGAAAGGCAGTTTGTTTGGTTTGGAGTGGACTGTTTCTAGTAAGTCGTTGGACAAGGCGAGTGTTTCTATGTCTGTGTATCCCACGGTATCCCTGGTTGTAGACATTGGAAAAGAGAATGAATCAATGGATGCATCCTGTCTAGTAGAAAACTTTCCAGCATTCATCCTTTCCAATTTATGAATGGACTGGGGCTTGCCTTATCTATGGGCAACACCTACTATCTTGCTAAGTTCCTGTTTTCTTCCTGAATTCTGGCCACTCTCCAGAATAGGCTCATGGTTTTGTGTCCAAGATATGTACCACCTCCCAGCTCTATGACATGGCCATGCACTGGATAACTGAAGGGAATGGCAAGCATCTCAGAAAACTCAGATATCAGTGTGACCAGTAAAGTGTCAGTGGAGAAACCCTGCTTTGGGCCTTTTGCTTACCTATTGTTCTGTTGCCCTGAGTGTCAGGAAGGTCTTTGCCTCAGGCCACCCCTTTGTGAAGCCTGAAGTAAACAGTTTTCAAATGGAAATGAAGGGGCATCACCTGTGGCTTTTGGCTTAATTCCTGTGCAAAGGGATGTGTGTGAATCAGCCTCTTGGCCCTGTGTGAGGCTGTGGCTTAGAGTCTCAGCACCTGATGGATTAAAGAAAGATCCCATGTGTGCATCCAAAGCCAAAATGGCAAAAAGAGCAGTCATTGTGGATGAAGTCTCTCGCTTTCCTCTGGAAAGTTCCTGACCTCCATCAAGTGAGAATAGGGATCCTTTGGGTCAAATGAGTTCTTCAAAGCCCTGCAGAGGCTAGCCCATAGGTTCTTGGGTTTTCTCATGTCTCCAATTCACACAAAGAATCTATACCCGAAAGTCAGTAGGCCTCAAATTGGAGAAGCAGAGCAGTATTAATGGCAGGCCTATTTGATCAATCCTGGGTCACAGGAAGAGTGTCCAGGCCACCCAGACATTAGGCAAATGAGGGGCAAGGGAGCTTATTCTAGACGCTGTCTTGGGCTGCCCCCTCATGGAAACCTCCAGCAAGAGGTTATGATGAGTGCCTATATGGAAGAAGATGAGGGCCATGTGGCAGTGTTTTGGTTTGAATTGTGGTCATTTCTGTGGCGGTTGGCAGGGATGACTTGGTCCACCTGGTCTTGAACTCTGGCGTGATTCCCCTCAGAGACTGAGTTCTGGAACTGAACTCAGAGAAGAATTGCCATGAATTGTGTTGGGATTTTAGGAGGCCACGCATGAGAGTTGCCCTTGGAAACTGAGATCTAGGCCCAGGGTGGCTTTCCACAGAGCACTGGGAATCTCAGCCAGGATATCACATGATTTTATTCTTAAAGACCTGGCAGCCATAATTGAGAGTCAAAACACACATGGACCTCACGTTGTAGACCTCAATGGGCCTGGCTTGATGTGACCGTTTGGCCACTCTTGGGAAGCCTTGCCTCTGAGTGTTTCTCCAGAGCTTTCATTGAAATGAGATTCCTCACCATTTAGTGGTTCCTGAATGAATAGAAACCCACAGTGCCTCCAAGTTCATCCTTGAAAAATGGCTTGATAAATACCATGAAATTTTTGAAATTCCCATGACCAGGTGTGGCACTGGAGAACCTTTGGATGTCCTGTTGCTGATCATGAGTGTACCAGACAGTGCCTTGATTGACTGGGTTTCATGAAAATGGTGTAGAACAGAGATGCCAGTAAGTTGGAGCCTGCGGATTAGTGGGCCTAGAGCAGTGGTGTGCAGGTGTGTGATAAAACATCTGTGGTGGGGCCATGTGGATCTGCCATTGGCTTCCACATGGCTTGTGACTGACACGGTGAAGCCAGCAGACCCTTATATGTAAAGGCATCTTGTTATATGGAGAGGTTTCCGGGCAATGTTCAGAAACAGGTTGCTATGGTCAAGGGGGCAAGCTCTGTGGGATAGAAGCCTGGTTGGTGCATTGTCCTCGGACCCTGAGTCAGCACACGTGACAGTACTCCCTCCAGAACTGTGTCCCAGTTGAACTCCTTGTATTTCATGAAGCAAATAGGAAACTCCCAGTGAAGCAGCAAGAAACACCAGGAAAAGTGGAGGATGACCAAATGGCCTCACAGTCCACACGGGGAAACACTTAGACCCCAGTGGCCACAGTTGACCTACAAAGAGAGAATTCAGCACTGCTGCCTCATGTTCACTGGAAAATCAGAAACCATGTCCTCCAGGCTACATAGATGCAGACCAAGCTTTGATGGTCTCACTACAAAGGAAGATAAAGCTCCTGACAACAACATATATTTCAAGGGTCCAACCTCAGAGGCAGTTTCCCAAGAAGTCTTTAGGCCAGCAGAGCTCCATGTTTGTGGAGTGTTTACCCTGTCCCTTACTTATGGAAACTCCTCTACCACCTCCAAGGTTGTGAACTCCTGAGCATTTTCCATTGTATATATGTATTCACAGATTTTCTAACTCTTTTCTTCAAATTGTGTCTTACTCGGGGCAAAGGTAATGTCAAGGCATTGTTCTTGATGAGAGTGGGAAGATTTTTGGGTAGCACAGAATTGCATACACATCGGATTCATTTTCCTATTTTCCATTCAAAATACTGAATCCCTGACACTAACCCATACCCTCCTAGACTCTGATTACCAATCCTGATATGATGGAGGAAAATAACCCAAACAGAATAGCAATACATGCAGTTCAGAGGAGGCATGGTGTCTAATTGGACTTTCCTTTGGCATTATAAAGGCTAGGTGTTATAAATCTAGTCCAATTTAAGAGAAGTAGTTCTCCATTTGTTTGTAAAGTTAACCAATATGTGAATTCCTGTCTCCCTTTCTCTGTAGACTGTTCAGCACACGTATATTTACATGCACATATAGAATCCTACCTGGTATCCCATGTACATTCTTGTGAGGTGGCTGACATGGCAGATACAAATTGTGAGAAGAGATCACTCCTCCTAAATGCTGTTGGAACTGAAAATTCAACCTATGGGTGAGCTTTCTACTTGAACAACATGATACATAAATCCATGTTCAGTAAATTAAATATTTTTGGATCTGTGGATGATGTATATTTCATGATGAATTTTGATTGGCATATATATTTCTACTTTTTAAAGTCTCTGTGTGTTTGTATGTTTGAATGTATATATATATATATATATATATATATATACATATACACACACACACACACACACACACACACACTCTCTCCAGATTTTTCAAAGTATGAAATATATGTGTCTTATTATACACTCCCTAAATTCATTCATGTTCATGTAGGTGGATTTATAATCATCTTTTCAAAAGATTATTCTCAGAAATATTCATCCACCTGAAATACACATTTGTTTCCTAGTGAATGGTGCTTAGAAATCCTAATATTTCTACTGTAACTGACCGAGTTTCGCATCAATGCAAGCAGATTCCTATGATACATGATGTGTATTTTGACGTTTCTTTTTTTTCGACACTGGTACATCACTATTTCTTCAGTTGATGCACATCATAAGATATATATTTCATCCACAATTTTCACAAATTTCCAGGCATTTGGTTCACTTTCAATCACTTCCTGCTTCAGAACACATGTACTCCTGTATATTTCTGGACTGGTCTTTTCATGAGACTTCTTTCCAAACACATTATTTTTGATTTCCATAATCACTTTTCAAGCAAATCTCACACAGCCTTCATGGTAAACCATAACCCTAATATAATCATTAGATATATAACTGGTTGGAATGAATGATTGTGTATCAATATTAGATTTCCTATATATTTTCAGGTATCAGTTCAATCCATTATGTAAATCGGAACCAGTTCTATTATTTATTCACAGTATGGTCTATTCATGCATTATCTCTATATTCATAGACACAGGGTACACCTATTGGTGCCCCCAAATACTAATCAATACGTCTTCAAGATATTGCTCCCAGAAACGGTGGAAGAAATACTCATGTAAACCTACTGACTAAACCTACTGACTCTCTTCCTAAACCTACTGACTCTCTTCCTAATCCTACCTACTATCCCTTTTTGACTGGATGTTCTCTTCCACATTCAATCATCCAAGGTACAAGGTCTTATGCCATTGTATATCAATTTATCTGAGACAGCTGTGCAGAATGTAATTCCAAGCTAAGTATCCCAGTCAAGGGCCCAATGCCCTTCTGGGCTTCAAAGCTTACTTAGATTTCTGTTTTCATACATATACTTCACCTATATATTATTATAAATATCGCAGGTTCCCAATACCATTCTTCATCCAGTAGAATGATTCCTAACCCAAATCCAACATGTTCTTACCCCTAACCATACACTGTTCCCTCAATCCAACTTTACAGAAGAGCAGGGACAGAGTTGGTCTTACAATAGAGGAATGTAGGGGATCTTCCACGTGCTGAGAACTCAAAGGTCCATGCAGAAATGATGCCTGGAGAAGATGTAGGCAGCTCTGAAGGACATGAGAGAGCAAAAGTCATCTTCCATGGCAAACAACCTGGTCAGGATGAAGGGTTGTGTCTGAATGAGCCGCACTCTTCTTAATGTAGACAAGATGGACCAAACCAGGCCTGTGTGGAAAGCTGTTCCTGGGTGCCTATGGAGGATATACCATTCTAACTTGTGAAAGTGTCACAGGAAGCAGGGGCAGCCTCCATCTCATAGGACCCTTGGAAGCAACTGTTAGGACAACTTGGTTGCTAAGGCAGTGACCTCATTCAGTTCCTGAAGGAAGTGACCTCACCTCACTTCTTTTGTGATGGAACTCTCTGAACTTGGCAACAAGGAAGCCAGGCACCCAGAGCCAGTTTCAGTCCCAGTCCCAGTGGGCTCACTTGTTTGCATTTACCAAGGACAGAGTCAGTCTTTCTTGGTACCTACTGATGTGAGGATGACCAAATGCCAGGAAAACTCTGAAGAGGGCACTTTTCCGAGAAAGCAGGTAGTGAGTGGCTCACGGGTGGCTCCTGACAACTTCATTGAGTAGGCCAAGGAGGCCAGATCTGAGAGAGGACGGGCCATTTAGGGGAACATTGTATGGCCCACCAGTCAGAAGACACTCCGGATAGTCACAGACCTACTTGGGGGAAGGAGGTGCCTTAGTGGGTGTGGGTGTGAGTTTATGGTTTTGTCTCATGTTCTGAGAATAGGTAGGAAAGGCAGTTTGTTTGGTTTGGAGTGGACTGTTTCTAGTAAGTCGTTGGACAAGGCGAGTGTTTCTATGTCTGTGTATCCCACGGTATCCCTGGTTGTAGACATTGGAAAAGAGAATGAATCAATGGATGCATCCTGTCTAGTAGAAAACTTTCCAGCATTCATCCTTTCCAATTTATGAATGGACTGGGGCTTGCCTTATCTATGGGCAACACCTACTATCTTGCTAAGTTCCTGTTTTCTTCCTGAATTCTGGCCACTCTCCAGAATAGGCTCATGGTTTTGTGTCCAAGATATGTACCACCTCCCAGCTCTATGACATGGCCATGCACTGGATAACTGAAGGGAATGGCAAGCATCTCAGAAAACTCAGATATCAGTGTGACCAGTAAAGTGTCAGTGGAGAAACCCTGCTTTGGGCCTTTTGCTTACCTATTGTTCTGTTGCCCTGAGTGTCAGGAAGGTCTTTGCCTCAGGCCACCCCTTTGTGAAGCCTGAAGTAAACAGTTTTCAAATGGAAATGAAGGGGCATCACCTGTGGCTTTTGGCTTAATTCCTGTGCAAAGGGATGTGTGTGAATCAGCCTCTTGGCCCTGTGTGAGGCTGTGGCTTAGAGTCTCAGCACCTGATGGATTAAAGAAAGATCCCATGTGTGCATCCAAAGCCAAAATGGCAAAAAGAGCAGTCATTGTGGATGAAGTCTCTCGCTTTCCTCTGGAAAGTTCCTGACCTCCATCAAGTGAGAATAGGGATCCTTTGGGTCAAATGAGTTCTTCAAAGCCCTGCAGAGGCTAGCCCATAGGTTCTTGGGTTTTCTCATGTCTCCAATTCACACAAAGAATCTATACCCGAAAGTCAGTAGGCCTCAAATTGGAGAAGCAGAGCAGTATTAATGGCAGGCCTATTTGATCAATCCTGGGTCACAGGAAGAGTGTCCAGGCCACCCAGACATTAGGCAAATGAGGGGCAAGGGAGCTTATTCTAGACGCTGTCTTGGGCTGCCCCCTCATGGAAACCTCCAGCAAGAGGTTATGATGAGTGCCTATATGGAAGAAGATGAGGGCCATGTGGCAGTGCTTTGGTTTGAATTGTGGTCATTTCTGTGGCGGTTGGCAGGGATGACTTGGTCCACCTGGTCTTGAACTCTGGCGTGATTCCCCTCAGAGACTGAGTTCTGGAACTGAACTCAGAGAAGAATTGCCATGAATTGTGTTGGGATTTTAGGAGGCCACGCATGAGAGTTGCCCTTGGAAACTGAGATCTAGGCCCAGGGTGGCTTTCCACAGAGCACTGGGAATCTCAGCCAGGATATCACATGATTTTATTCTTAAAGACCTGGCAGCCATAATTGAGAGTCAAAACACACATGGACCTCACGTTGTAGACCTCAATGGGCCTGGCTTGATGTGACCGTTTGGCCACTCTTGGGAAGCCTTGCCTCTGAGTGTTTCTCCAGAGCTTTCATTGAAATGAGATTCCTCACCATTTAGTGGTTCCTGAATGAATAGAAACCCACAGTGCCTCCAAGTTCATCCTTGAAAAATGGCTTGATAAATACCATGAAATTTTTGAAATTCCCATGACCAGGTGTGGCACTGGAGAACCTTTGGATGTCCTGTTGCTGATCATGAGTGTACCAGACAGTGCCTTGATTGACTGGGTTTCATGAAAATGGTGTAGAACAGAGATGCCAGTAAGTTGGAGCCTGCGGATTAGTGGGCCTAGAGCAGTGGTGTGCAGGTGTGTGATAAAACATCTGTGGTGGGGCCATGTGGATCTGCCATTGGCTTCCACATGGCTTGTGACTGACACGGTGAAGCCAGCAGACCCTTATATGTAAAGGCATCTTGTTATATGGAGAGGTTTCCGGGCAATGTTCAGAAACAGGTTGCTATGGTCAAGGGGGCAAGCTCTGTGGGATAGAAGCCTGGTTGGTGCATTGTCCTCGGACCCTGAGTCAGCACACGTGACAGTACTCCCTCCAGAACTGTGTCCCAGTTGAACTCCTTGTATTTCATGAAGCAAATAGGAAACTCCCAGTGAAGCAGCAAGAAACACCAGGAAAAGTGGAGGATGACCAAATGGCCTCACAGTCCACACGGGGAAACACTTAGACCCCAGTGGCCACAGTTGACCTACAAAGAGAGAATTCAGCACTGCTGCCTCATGTTCACTGGAAAATCAGAAACCATGTCCTCCAGGCTACATAGATGCAGACCAAGCTTTGATGGTCTCACTACAAAGGAAGATAAAGCTCCTGACAACAACATATATTTCAAGGGTCCAACCTCAGAGGCAGTTTCCCAAGAAGTCTTTAGGCCAGCAGAGCTCCATGTTTGTGGAGTGTTTACCCTGTCCCTTACTTATGGAAACTCCTCTACCACCTCCAAGGTTGTGAACTCCTGAGCATTTTCCATTGTATATATGTATTCACAGATTTTCTAACTCTTTTCTTCAAATTGTGTCTTACTCGGGGCAAAGGTAATGTCAAGGCATTGTTCTTGATGAGAGTGGGAAGATTTTTGGGTAGCACAGAATTGCATACACATCGGATTCATTTTCCTATTTTCCATTCAAAATACTGAATCCCTGACACTAACCCATACCCTCCTAGACTCTGATTACCAATCCTGATATGATGGAGGAAAATAACCCAAACAGAATAGCAATACATGCAGTTCAGAGGAGGCATGGTGTCTAATTGGACTTTCCTTTGGCATTATAAAGGCTAGGTGTTATAAATCTAGTCCAATTTAAGAGAAGTAGTTCTCCATTTGTTTGTAAAGTTAACCAATATGTGAATTCCTGTCTCCCTTTCTCTGTAGACTGTTCAGCACACGTATATTTACATGCACATATAGAATCCTACCTGGTATCCCATGTACATTCTTGTGAGGTGGCTGACATGGCAGATACAAATTGTGAGAAGAGATCACTCCTCCTAAATGCTGTTGGAACTGAAAATTCAACCTATGGGTGAGCTTTCTACTTGAACAACATGATACATAAATCCATGTTCAGTAAATTAAATATTTTTGGATCTGTGGATGATGTATATTTCATGATGAATTTTGATTGGCATATATATTTCTACTTTTTAAAGTCTCTGTGTGTTTGTATGTTTGAATGTATATATATATATATATATATATATATATATACATATACACACACACACACACACACACACACACACTCTCTCCAGATTTTTCAAAGTATGAAATATATGTGTCTTATTATACACTCCCTAAATTCATTCATGTTCATGTAGGTGGATTTATAATCATCTTTTCAAAAGATTATTCTCAGAAATATTCATCCACCTGAAATACACATTTGTTTCCTAGTGAATGGTGCTTAGAAATCCTAATATTTCTACTGTAACTGACCGAGTTTCGCATCAATGCAAGCAGATTCCTATGATACATGATGTGTATTTTGACGTTTCTTTTTTTTCGACACTGGTACATCACTATTTCTTCAGTTGATGCACATCATAAGATATATATTTCATCCACAATTTTCACAAATTTCCAGGCATTTGGTTCACTTTCAATCACTTCCTGCTTCAGAACACATGTACTCCTGTATATTTCTGGACTGGTCTTTTCATGAGACTTCTTTCCAAACACATTATTTTTGATTTCCATAATCACTTTTCAAGCAAATCTCACACAGCCTTCATGGTAAACCATAACCCTAATATAATCATTAGATATATAACTGGTTGGAATGAATGATTGTGTATCAATATTAGATTTCCTATATATTTTCAGGTATCAGTTCAATCCATTATGTAAATCGGAACCAGTTCTATTATTTATTCACAGTATGGTCTATTCATGCATTATCTCTATATTCATAGACACAGGGTACACCTATTGGTGCCCCCAAATACTAATCAATACGTCTTCAAGATATTGCTCCCAGAAACGGTGGAAGAAATACTCATGTAAACCTACTGACTAAACCTACTGACTCTCTTCCTAAACCTACTGACTCTCTTCCTAATCCTACCTACTATCCCTTTTTGACTGGATGTTCTCTTCCACATTCAATCATCCAAGGTACAAGGTCTTATGCCATTGTATATCAATTTATCTGAGACAGCTGTGCAGAATGTAATTCCAAGCTAAGTATCCCAGTCAAGGGCCCAATGCCCTTCTGGGCTTCAAAGCTTACTTAGATTTCTGTTTTCATACATATACTTCACCTATATATTATTATAAATATCGCAGGTTCCCAATACCATTCTCTTCATCCAGTAGAATGATTCCTAACCCAAATCCAACATGTTCTTACCCCTAACCATACACTGTTCCCTCAATCCAACTTTACAGAAGAGCAGGGACAGAGTTGGTCTTACAATAGAGGAATGTAGGGGATCTTCCACGTGCTGAGAACTCAAAGGTCCATGCAGAAATGATGCCTGGAGAAGATGTAGGCAGCTCTGAAGGACATGAGAGAGCAAAAGTCATCTTCCATGGCAAACAACCTGGTCAGGATGAAGGGTTGTGTCTGAATGAGCCGCACTCTTCTTAATGTAGACAAGATGGACCAAACCAGGCCTGTGTGGAAAGCTGTTCCTGGGTGCCTATGGAGGATATACCATTCTAACTTGTGAAAGTGTCACAGGAAGCAGGGGCAGCCTCCATCTCATAGGACCCTTGGAAGCAACTGTTAGGACAACTTGGTTGCTAAGGCAGTGACCTCATTCAGTTCCTGAAGGAAGTGACCTCACCTCACTTCTTTTGTGATGGAACTCTCTGAACTTGGCAACAAGGAAGCCAGGCACCCAGAGCCAGTTTCAGTCCCAGTCCCAGTGGGCTCACTTGTTTGCATTTACCAAGGACAGAGTCAGTCTTTCTTGGTACCTACTGATGTGAGGATGACCAAATGCCAGGAAAACTCTGAAGAGGGCACTTTTCCGAGAAAGCAGGTAGTGAGTGGCTCACGGGTGGCTCCTGACAACTTCATTGAGTAGGCCAAGGAGGCCAGATCTGAGAGAGGACGGGCCATTTAGGGGAACATTGTATGGCCCACCAGTCAGAAGACACTCCGGATAGTCACAGACCTACTTGGGGGAAGGAGGTGCCTTAGTGGGTGTGGGTGTGAGTTTATGGTTTTGTCTCATGTTCTGAGAATAGGTAGGAAAGGCAGTTTGTTTGGTTTGGAGTGGACTGTTTCTAGTAAGTCGTTGGACAAGGCGAGTGTTTCTATGTCTGTGTATCCCACGGTATCCCTGGTTGTAGACATTGGAAAAGAGAATGAATCAATGGATGCATCCTGTCTAGTAGAAAACTTTCCAGCATTCATCCTTTCCAATTTATGAATGGACTGGGGCTTGCCTTATCTATGGGCAACACCTACTATCTTGCTAAGTTCCTGTTTTCTTCCTGAATTCTGGCCACTCTCCAGAATAGGCTCATGGTTTTGTGTCCAAGATATGTACCACCTCCCAGCTCTATGACATGGCCATGCACTGGATAACTGAAGGGAATGGCAAGCATCTCAGAAAACTCAGATATCAGTGTGACCAGTAAAGTGTCAGTGGAGAAACCCTGCTTTGGGCCTTTTGCTTACCTATTGTTCTGTTGCCCTGAGTGTCAGGAAGGTCTTTGCCTCAGGCCACCCCTTTGTGAAGCCTGAAGTAAACAGTTTTCAAATGGAAATGAAGGGGCATCACCTGTGGCTTTTGGCTTAATTCCTGTGCAAAGGGATGTGTGTGAATCAGCCTCTTGGCCCTGTGTGAGGCTGTGGCTTAGAGTCTCAGCACCTGATGGATTAAAGAAAGATCCCATGTGTGCATCCAAAGCCAAAATGGCAAAAAGAGCAGTCATTGTGGATGAAGTCTCTCGCTTTCCTCTGGAAAGTTCCTGACCTCCATCAAGTGAGAATAGGGATCCTTTGGGTCAAATGAGTTCTTCAAAGCCCTGCAGAGGCTAGCCCATAGGTTCTTGGGTTTTCTCATGTCTCCAATTCACACAAAGAATCTATACCCGAAAGTCAGTAGGCCTCAAATTGGAGAAGCAGAGCAGTATTAATGGCAGGCCTATTTGATCAATCCTGGGTCACAGGAAGAGTGTCCAGGCCACCCAGACATTAGGCAAATGAGGGGCAAGGGAGCTTATTCTAGACGCTGTCTTGGGCTGCCCCCTCATGGAAACCTCCAGCAAGAGGTTATGATGAGTGCCTATATGGAAGAAGATGAGGGCCATGTGGCAGTGTTTTGGTTTGAATTGTGGTCATTTCTGTGGCGGTTGGCAGGGATGACTTGGTCCACCTGGTCTTGAACTCTGGCGTGATTCCCCTCAGAGACTGAGTTCTGGAACTGAACTCAGAGAAGAATTGCCATGAATTGTGTTGGGATTTTAGGAGGCCACGCATGAGAGTTGCCCTTGGAAACTGAGATCTAGGCCCAGGGTGGCTTTCCACAGAGCACTGGGAATCTCAGCCAGGATATCACATGATTTTATTCTTAAAGACCTGGCAGCCATAATTGAGAGTCAAAACACACATGGACCTCACATTGTAGACCTCAATGGGCCTGGCTTGATGTGACCTTTTGGCCACTCTTGGGAAGCCTTGCCTCTGAGTGTTTCTCCAGAGCTTTCATTGAAATGAGATTCCTCACCATTTAGTGGTTCCTGAATGAATAGAAACCCACAGTGCCTCCAAGTTCATCCTTGAAAAATGGCTTGATAAATACCATGAAATTTTTGAAATTCCCATGACCAGGTGTGGCACTGGAGAACCTTTGGATGTCCTGTTGCTGATCATGAGTGTACCAGACAGTGCCTTGATTGACTGGGTTTCATGAAAATGGTGTAGAACAGAGATGCCAGTAAGTTGGAGCCTGCGGATTAGTGGGCCTAGAGCAGTGGTGTGCAGGTGTGTGATAAAACATCTGTGGTGGGGCCATGTGGATCTGCCATTGGCTTCCACATGGCTTGTGACTGACACGGTGAAGCCAGCAGACCCTTATATGTAAAGGCATCTTGTTATATGGAGAGGTTTCCGGGCAATGTTCAGAAACAGGTTGCTATGGTCAAGGGGGCAAGCTCTGTGGGATAGAAGCCTGGTTGGTGCATTGTCCTCGGACCCTGAGTCAGCACACGTGACAGTACTCCCTCCAGAACTGTGTCCCAGTTGAACTCCTTGTATTTCATGAAGCAAATAGGAAACTCCCAGTGAAGCAGCAAGAAACACCAGGAAAAGTGGAGGATGACCAAATGGCCTCACAGTCCACACGGGGAAACACTTAGACCCCAGTGGCCACAGTTGACCTACAAAGAGAGAATTCAGCACTGCTGCCTCATGTTCACTGGAAAATCAGAAACCATGTCCTCCAGGCTACATAGATGCAGACCAAGCTTTGATGGTCTCACTACAAAGGAAGATAAAGCTCCTGACAACAACATATATTTCAAGGGTCCAACCTCAGAGGCAGTTTCCCAAGAAGTCTTTAGGCCAGCAGAGCTCCATGTTTGTGGAGTGTTTACCCTGTCCCTTACTTATGGAAACTCCTCTACCACCTCCAAGGTTGTGAACTCCTGAGCATTTTCCATTGTATATATGTATTCACAGATTTTCTAACTCTTTTCTTCAAATTGTGTCTTACTCGGGGCAAAGGTAATGTCAAGGCATTGTTCTTGATGAGAGTGGGAAGATTTTTGGGTAGCACAGAATTGCATACACATTGGATTCATTTTCCTATTTTCCATTCAAAATACTGAATCCCTGACACTAACCCATACCCTCCTGGACTCTGATTACCAATCCTGATATGATGGAGGAAAATAACCCAAACAGAATAGCAATACATGCAGTTCAGAGGAGGCATGGTGTCTAATTGGACTTTCCTTTGGCATTATAAAGGCTAGGTGTTATAAATCTAGTCCAATTTAAGAGAAGTAGTTCTCCATTTGTTTGTAAAGTTAACCAATATGTGAATTCCTGTCTCCCTTTCTCTGTAGACTGTTCAGCACACGTATATTTACGTGCACATATAGAATCCTACCTGGTATCCCATGTACATTCTTGTGAGGTGGCTGACATGGCAGATACAAATTGTGAGAAGAGATCACTCCTCCTAAATGCTGTTGGAACTGAAAATTCAACCTATGGGTGAGCTTTCTACTTGAACAACATGATACATAAATCCATGTTCAGTAAATTAAATATTTTTGGATCTGTGGATGATGTATATTTCATGATGAATTTTGATTGGCATATATATTTCTACTTTTTAAAGTCTCTGTGTGTTTGTATGTTTGAATGTATATATATATATATATATATATATATATATATATATATATATATACATAGACATATACACACACACACACACACACACACACACACACTCTCTCCAGATTTTTCAAAGTATGAAATATATGTGTCTTATTATACACTCCCTAAATTCATTCATGTTCATGTAGGTGGATTTATAATCATCTTTTCAAAAGATTATTCTCAGAAATATTCATCCACCTGAAATACACATTTGTTTCCTAGTGAATGGTGCTTAGAAATCCTAATATTTCTACTGTAACTGACCGAGTTTCGCATCAATGCAAGCAGATTCCTATGATACATGATGTGTATTTTGACGTTTCTTTTTTTTCGACACTGGTACATCACTATTTCTTCAGTTGATGCACATCATAAGATATATATTTCATCCACAATTTTCACAAATTTCCAGGCATTTGGTTCACTTTCAATCACTTCCTGCTTCAGAACACATGTACTCCTGTATATTTCTGGACTGGTCTTTTCATGAGACTTCTTTCCAAACACATTATTTTTGATTTCCATAATCACTTTTCAAGCAAATCTCACACAGCCTTCATGGTAAACCATAACCCTAATATAATCATTAGATATATAACTGGTTGGAATGAATGATTGTGTATCAATATTAGATTTCCTATATATTTTCAGGTATCAGTTCAATCCATTATGTAAATCGGAACCAGTTCTATTATTTATTCACAGTATGGTCTATTCATGCATTATCTCTATATTCATAGACACAGGGTACACCTATTGGTGCCCCCAAATACTAATCAATACGTCTTCAAGATATTGCTCCCAGAAACGGTGGAAGAAATACTCATGTCACCTGATCTACATATACATTTTATCACAGTGATATTCTGGACACATAATGCAAAGTTCACACTTATGATTGTACCAAAGTCTAAATGGAAAGTGAGCATGTATTACTAAAAACATCCTTGTCCAGATGCCTGATGCTCTCAAATGTCAATCCTATCGGTGACTACACAGTTGCTTCGTCCTAAGATTACATATTCAAACTCAACCCTGTTGAAAATATCTAATCCTATCACTCACTTTATACTTTGACTGATTTCCCAATGTCTCTATTGATATCTGCTTTCCTACATAATTTCCCATATTCATTATTGTGACTGACTCTTCACATGTGCTGACATTTACATCTACTCTCTAACTGACACCCTACTGCTAAAGAACTTTTGGTCCAAATGTTATACTCACTCTTCTTCCTAAACCTACTGACTCTCTTCCTAATCCTACCTACTATCCCTTTTTGACTGGATGTTCTCTTCCACATTCAATCATCCAAGGTACAAGGTCTTATGCCATTGTATATCAATTTATCTGAGACAGCTGTGCAGAATGTAATTCCAAGCTAAGTATCCCAGTCAAGGGCCCAATGCCCTTCTGGGCTTCAAAGCTTACTTAGATTTCTGTTTTCATACATATACTTCACCTATATATTATTATAAATATCGCAGGTTCCCAATACCATTCTTCATCCAGTAGAATGATTCCTAACCCAAATCCAACATGTTCTTACCCCTAACCATACACTGTTCCCTCAATCCAACTTTACAGAAGAGCAGGGACAGAGTTGGTCTTACAATAGAGGAATGTAGGGGATCTTCCACGTGCTGAGAACTCAAAGGTCCATGCAGAAATGATGCCTGGAGAAGATGTAGGCAGCTCTGAAGGACATGAGAGAGCAAAAGTCATCTTCCATGGCAAACAACCTGGTCAGGATGAAGGGTTGTGTCTGAATGAGCCGCACTCTTCTTAATGTAGACAAGATGGACCAAACCAGGCCTGTGTGGAAAGCTGTTCCTGGGTGCCTATGGAGGATATACCATTCTAACTTGTGAAAGTGTCACAGGAAGCAGGGGCAGCCTCCATCTCATAGGACCCTTGGAAGCAACTGTTAGGACAACTTGGTTGCTAAGGCAGTGACCTCATTCAGTTCCTGAAGGAAGTGACCTCACCTCACTTCTTTTGTGATGGAACTCTCTGAACTTGGCAACAAGGAAGCCAGGCACCCAGAGCCAGTTTCAGTCCCAGTCCCAGTGGGCTCACTTGTTTGCATTTACCAAGGACAGAGTCAGTCTTTCTTGGTACCTACTGATGTGAGGATGACCAAATGCCAGGAAAACTCTGAAGAGGGCACTTTTCCGAGAAAGCAGGTAGTGAGTGGCTCACGGGTGGCTCCTGACAACTTCATTGAGTAGGCCAAGGAGGCCAGATCTGAGAGAGGACGGGCCATTTAGGGGAACATTGTATGGCCCACCAGTCAGAAGACACTCCGGATAGTCACAGACCTACTTGGGGGAAGGAGGTGCCTTAGTGGGTGTGGGTGTGAGTTTATGGTTTTGTCTCATGTTCTGAGAATAGGTAGGAAAGGCAGTTTGTTTGGTTTGGAGTGGACTGTTTCTAGTAAGTCGTTGGACAAGGCGAGTGTTTCTATGTCTGTGTATCCCACGGTATCCCTGGTTGTAGACATTGGAAAAGAGAATGAATCAATGGATGCATCCTGTCTAGTAGAAAACTTTCCAGCATTCATCCTTTCCAATTTATGAATGGACTGGGGCTTGCCTTATCTATGGGCAACACCTACTATCTTGCTAAGTTCCTGTTTTCTTCCTGAATTCTGGCCACTCTCCAGAATAGGCTCATGGTTTTGTGTCCAAGATATGTACCACCTCCCAGCTCTATGACATGGCCATGCACTGGATAACTGAAGGGAATGGCAAGCATCTCAGAAAACTCAGATATCAGTGTGACCAGTAAAGTGTCAGTGGAGAAACCCTGCTTTGGGCCTTTTGCTTACCTATTGTTCTGTTGCCCTGAGTGTCAGGAAGGTCTTTGCCTCAGGCCACCCCTTTGTGAAGCCTGAAGTAAACAGTTTTCAAATGGAAATGAAGGGGCATCACCTGTGGCTTTTGGCTTAATTCCTGTGCAAAGGGATGTGTGTGAATCAGCCTCTTGGCCCTGTGTGAGGCTGTGGCTTAGAGTCTCAGCACCTGATGGATTAAAGAAAGATCCCATGTGTGCATCCAAAGCCAAAATGGCAAAAAGAGCAGTCATTGTGGATGAAGTCTCTCGCTTTCCTCTGGAAAGTTCCTGACCTCCATCAAGTGAGAATAGGGATCCTTTGGGTCAAATGAGTTCTTCAAAGCCCTGCAGAGGCTAGCCCATAGGTTCTTGGGTTTTCTCATGTCTCCAATTCACACAAAGAATCTATACCCGAAAGTCAGTAGGCCTCAAATTGGAGAAGCAGAGCAGTATTAATGGCAGGCCTATTTGATCAATCCTGGGTCACAGGAAGAGTGTCCAGGCCACCCAGACATTAGGCAAATGAGGGGCAAGGGAGCTTATTCTAGACGCTGTCTTGGGCTGCCCCCTCATGGAAACCTCCAGCAAGAGGTTATGATGAGTGCCTATATGGAAGAAGATGAGGGCCATGTGGCAGTGCTTTGGTTTGAATTGTGGTCATTTCTGTGGCGGTTGGCAGGGATGACTTGGTCCACCTGGTCTTGAACTCTGGCATGATTCCCCTCAGAGACTGAGTTCTGGAACTGAACTCAGAGAAGAATTGCCATGAATTGTGTTGGGATTTTAGGAGGCCACGCATGAGAGTTGCCCTTGGAAACTGAGATCTAGGCCCAGGGTGGCTTTCCACAGAGCACTGGGAATCTCAGCCAGGATATCACATGATTTTATTCTTAAAGACCTGGCAGCCATAATTGAGAGTCAAAACACACATGGACCTCACGTTGTAGACCTCAATGGGCCTGGCTTGATGTGACCGTTTGGCCACTCTTGGGAAGCCTTGCCTCTGAGTGTTTCTCCAGAGCTTTCATTGAAATGAGATTCCTCACCATTTAGTGGTTCCTGAATGAATAGAAACCCACAGTGCCTCCAAGTTCATCCTTGAAAAATGGCTTGATAAATACCATGAAATTTTTGAAATTCCCATGACCAGGTGTGGCACTGGAGAACCTTTGGATGTCCTGTTGCTGATCATGAGTGTACCAGACAGTGCCTTGATTGACTGGGTTTCATGAAAATGGTGTAGAACAGAGATGCCAGTAAGTTGGAGCCTGCGGATTAGTGGGCCTAGAGCAGTGGTGTGCAGGTGTGTGATAAAACATCTGTGGTGGGGCCATGTGGATCTGCCATTGGCTTCCACATGGCTTGTGACTGACACGGTGAAGCCAGCAGACCCTTATATGTAAAGGCATCTTGTTATATGGAGAGGTTTCCGGGCAATGTTCAGAAACAGGTTGCTATGGTCAAGGGGGCAAGCTCTGTGGGATAGAAGCCTGGTTGGTGCATTGTCCTCGGACCCTGAGTCAGCACACGTGACAGTACTCCCTCCAGAACTGTGTCCCAGTTGAACTCCTTGTATTTCATGAAGCAAATAGGAAACTCCCAGTGAAGCAGCAAGAAACACCAGGAAAAGTGGAGGATGACCAAATGGCCTCACAGTCCACACGGGGAAACACTTAGACCCCAGTGGCCACAGTTGACCTACAAAGAGAGAATTCAGCACTGCTGCCTCATGTTCACTGGAAAATCAGAAACCATGTCCTCCAGGCTACATAGATGCAGACCAAGCTTTGATGGTCTCACTACAAAGGAAGATAAAGCTCCTGACAACAACATATATTTCAAGGGTCCAACCTCAGAGGCAGTTTCCCAAGAAGTCTTTAGGCCAGCAGAGCTCCATGTTTGTGGAGTGTTTACCCTGTCCCTTACTTATGGAAACTCCTCTACCACCTCCAAGGTTGTGAACTCCTGAGCATTTTCCATTGTATATATGTATTCACAGATTTTCTAACTCTTTTCTTCAAATTGTGTCTTACTCGGGGCAAAGGTAATGTCAAGGCATTGTTCTTGATGAGAGTGGGAAGATTTTTGGGTAGCACAGAATTGCATACACATCGGATTCATTTTCCTATTTTCCATTCAAAATACTGAATCCCTGACACTAACCCATACCCTCCTAGACTCTGATTACCAATCCTGATATGATGGAGGAAAATAACCCAAACAGAATAGCAATACATGCAGTTCAGAGGAGGCATGGTGTCTAATTGGACTTTCCTTTGGCATTATAAAGGCTAGGTGTTATAAATCTAGTCCAATTTAAGAGAAGTAGTTCTCCATTTGTTTGTAAAGTTAACCAATATGTGAATTCCTGTCTCCCTTTCTCTGTAGACTGTTCAGCACACGTATATTTACATGCACATATAGAATCCTACCTGGTATCCCATGTACATTCTTGTGAGGTGGCTGACATGGCAGATACAAATTGTGAGAAGAGATCACTCCTCCTAAATGCTGTTGGAACTGAAAATTCAACCTATGGGTGAGCTTTCTACTTGAACAACATGATACATAAATCCATGTTCAGTAAATTAAATATTTTTGGATCTGTGGATGATGTATATTTCATGATGAATTTTGATTGGCATATATATTTCTACTTTTTAAAGTCTCTGTGTGTTTGTATGTTTGAATGTATATATATATATATATATATATATATATATATATATATATATATATACATATACACACACACACACACACACACACACACACACTCTCTCCAGATTTTTCAAAGTATGAAATATATGTGTCTTATTATACACTCCCTAAATTCATTCATGTTCATGTAGGTGGATTTATAATCATCTTTTCAAAAGATTATTCTCAGAAATATTCATCCACCTGAAATACACATTTGTTTCCTAGTGAATGGTGCTTAGAAATCCTAATATTTCTACTGTAACTGACCGAGTTTCGCATCAATGCAAGCAGATTCCTATGATACATGATGTGTATTTTGACGTTTCTTTTTTTTCGACACTGGTACATCACTATTTCTTCAGTTGATGCACATCATAAGATATATATTTCATCCACAATTTTCACAAATTTCCAGGCATTTGGTTCACTTTCAATCACTTCCTGCTTCAGAACACATGTACTCCTGTATATTTCTGGACTGGTCTTTTCATGAGACTTCTTTCCAAACACATTATTTTTGATTTCCATAATCACTTTTCAAGCAAATCTCACACAGCCTTCATGGTAAACCATAACCCTAATATAATCATTAGATATATAACTGGTTGGAATGAATGATTGTGTATCAATATTAGATTTCCTATATATTTTCAGGTATCAGTTCAATCCATTATGTAAATCGGAACCAGTTCTATTATTTATTCACAGTATGGTCTATTCATGCATTATCTCTATATTCATAGACACAGGGTACACCTATTGGTGCCCCCAAATACTAATCAATACGTCTTCAAGATATTGCTCCCAGAAACGGTGGAAGAAATACTCATGTCACCTGATCTACATATACATTTTATCACAGTGATATTCTGGACACATAATGCAAAGTTCACACTTATGATTGTACCAAAGTCTAAATGGAAAGTGAGCATGTATTACTAAAAACATCCTTGTCCAGATGCCTGATGCTCTCAAATGTCAATCCTATCGGTGACTACACAGTTGCTTCGTCCTAAGATTACATATTCAAACTCAACCCTGTTGAAAATATCTAATCCTATCACTCACTTTATACTTTGACTGATTTCCCAATGTCTCTATTGATATCTGCTTTCCTACATAATTTCCCATATTCATTATTGTGACTGACTCTTCACATGTGCTGACATTTACATCTACTCTCTAACTGACACCCTACTGCTAAAGAACTTTTGGTCCAAATGTTATACTCACTCTTCTTCCTAAACCTACTGACTCTCTTCCTAATCCTACCTACTATCCCTTTTTGACTGGATGTTCTCTTCCACATTCAATCATCCAAGGTACAAGGTCTTATGCCATTGTATATCAATTTATCTGAGACAGCTGTGCAGAATGTAATTCCAAGCTAAGTATCCCAGTCAAGGGCCCAATGCCCTTCTGGGCTTCAAAGCTTACTTAGATTTCTGTTTTCATACATATACTTCACCTATATATTATTATAAATATCGCAGGTTCCCAATACCATTCTTCATCCAGTAGAATGATTCCTAACCCAAATCCAACATGTTCTTACCCCTAACCATACACTGTTCCCTCAATCCAACTTTACAGAAGAGCAGGGACAGAGTTGGTCTTACAATAGAGGAATGTAGGGGATCTTCCACGTGCTGAGAACTCAAAGGTCCATGCAGAAATGATGCCTGGAGAAGATGTAGGCAGCTCTGAAGGACATGAGAGAGCAAAAGTCATCTTCCATGGCAAACAACCTGGTCAGGATGAAGGGTTGTGTCTGAATGAGCCGCACTCTTCTTAATGTAGACAAGATGGACCAAACCAGGCCTGTGTGGAAAGCTGTTCCTGGGTGCCTATGGAGGATATACCATTCTAACTTGTGAAAGTGTCACAGGAAGCAGGGGCAGCCTCCATCTCATAGGACCCTTGGAAGCAACTGTTAGGACAACTTGGTTGCTAAGGCAGTGACCTCATTCAGTTCCTGAAGGAAGTGACCTCACCTCACTTCTTTTGTGATGGAACTCTCTGAACTTGGCAACAAGGAAGCCAGGCACCCAGAGCCAGTTTCAGTCCCAGTCCCAGTGGGCTCACTTGTTTGCATTTACCAAGGACAGAGTCAGTCTTTCTTGGTACCTACTGATGTGAGGATGACCAAATGCCAGGAAAACTCTGAAGAGGGCACTTTTCCGAGAAAGCAGGTAGTGAGTGGCTCACGGGTGGCTCCTGACAACTTCATTGAGTAGGCCAAGGAGGCCAGATCTGAGAGAGGACGGGCCATTTAGGGGAACATTGTATGGCCCACCAGTCAGAAGACACTCCGGATAGTCACAGACCTACTTGGGGGAAGGAGGTGCCTTAGTGGGTGTGGGTGTGAGTTTATGGTTTTGTCTCATGTTCTGAGAATAGGTAGGAAAGGCAGTTTGTTTGGTTTGGAGTGGACTGTTTCTAGTAAGTCGTTGGACAAGGCGAGTGTTTCTATGTCTGTGTATCCCACGGTATCCCTGGTTGTAGACATTGGAAAAGAGAATGAATCAATGGATGCATCCTGTCTAGTAGAAAACTTTCCAGCATTCATCCTTTCCAATTTATGAATGGACTGGGGCTTGCCTTATCTATGGGCAACACCTACTATCTTGCTAAGTTCCTGTTTTCTTCCTGAATTCTGGCCACTCTCCAGAATAGGCTCATGGTTTTGTGTCCAAGATATGTACCACCTCCCAGCTCTATGACATGGCCATGCACTGGATAACTGAAGGGAATGGCAAGCATCTCAGAAAACTCAGATATCAGTGTGACCAGTAAAGTGTCAGTGGAGAAACCCTGCTTTGGGCCTTTTGCTTACCTATTGTTCTGTTGCCCTGAGTGTCAGGAAGGTCTTTGCCTCAGGCCACCCCTTTGTGAAGCCTGAAGTAAACAGTTTTCAAATGGAAATGAAGGGGCATCACCTGTGGCTTTTGGCTTAATTCCTGTGCAAAGGGATGTGTGTGAATCAGCCTCTTGGCCCTGTGTGAGGCTGTGGCTTAGAGTCTCAGCACCTGATGGATTAAAGAACGATCCCATGTGTGCATCCAAAGCCAAAATGGCAAAAAGAGCAGTCATTGTGGATGAAGTCTCTCGCTTTCCTCTGGAAAGTTCCTGACCTCCATCAAGTGAGAATAGGGATCCTTTGGGTCAAATGAGTTCTTCAAAGCCCTGCAGAGGCTAGCCCATAGGTTCTTGGGTTTTCTCATGTCTCCAATTCACACAAAGAATCTATACCCGAAAGTCAGTAGGCCTCAAATTGGAGAAGCAGAGCAGTATTAATGGCAGGCCTATTTGATCAATTCTGGGTCACAGGAAGAGTGTCCAGGCCACCCAGACATTAGGCAAATGAGGGGCAAGGGAGCTTATTCTAGACGCTGTCTTGGGCTGCCCCCTCATGGAAACCTCCAGCAAGAGGTTATGATGAGTGCCTATATGGAAGAAGATGAGGGCCATGTGGCAGTGTTTTGGTTTGAATTGTGGTCATTTCTGTGGCGGTTGGCAGGGATGACTTGGTCCACCTGGTCTTGAACTCTGGCGTGATTCCCCTCAGAGACTGAGTTCTGGAACTGAACTCAGAGAAGAATTGCCATGAATTGTGTTGGGATTTTAGGAGGCCACGCATGAGAGTTGCCCTTGGAAACTGAGATCTAGGCCCAGGGTGGCTTTCCACAGAGCACTGGGAATCTCAGCCAGGATATCACATGATTTTATTCTTAAAGACCTGGCAGCCATAATTGAGAGTCAAAACACACATGGACCTCACATTGTAGACCTCAATGGGCCTGGCTTGATGTGACCTTTTGGCCACTCTTGGGAAGCCTTGCCTCTGAGTGTTTCTCCAGAGCTTTCATTGAAATGAGATTCCTCACCATTTAGTGGTTCCTGAATGAATAGAAACCCACAGTGCCTCCAAGTTCATCCTTGAAAAATGGCTTGATAAATACCATGAAATTTTTGAAATTCCCATGACCAGGTGTGGCACTGGAGAACCTTTGGATGTCCTGTTGCTGATCATGAGTGTACCAGACAGTGCCTTGATTGACTGGGTTTCATGAAAATGGTGTAGAACAGAGATGCCAGTAAGTTGGAGCCTGCGGATTAGTGGGCCTAGAGCAGTGGTGTGCAGGTGTGTGATAAAACATCTGTGGTGGGGCCATGTGGATCTGCCATTGGCTTCCACATGGCTTGTGACTGACACGGTGAAGCCAGCAGACCCTTATATGTAAAGGCATCTTGTTATATGGAGAGGTTTCCGGGCAATGTTCAGAAACAGGTTGCTATGGTCAAGGGGGCAAGCTCTGTGGGATAGAAGCCTGGTTGGTGCATTGTCCTCGGACCCTGAGTCAGCACACGTGACAGTACTCCCTCCAGAACTGTGTCCCAGTTGAACTCCTTGTATTTCATGAAGCAAATAGGAAACTCCCAGTGAAGCAGCAAGAAACACCAGGAAAAGTGGAGGATGACCAAATGGCCTCACAGTCCACACGGGGAAACACTTAGACCCCAGTGGCCACAGTTGACCTACAAAGAGAGAATTCAGCACTGCTGCCTCATGTTCACTGGAAAATCAGAAACCATGTCCTCCAGGCTACATAGATGCAGACCAAGCTTTGATGGTCTCACTACAAAGGAAGATAAAGCTCCTGACAACAACATATATTTCAAGGGTCCAACCTCAGAGGCAGTTTCCCAAGAAGTCTTTAGGCCAGCAGAGCTCCATGTTTGTGGAGTGTTTACCCTGTCCCTTACTTATGGAAACTCCTCTACCACCTCCAAGGTTGTGAACTCCTGAGCATTTTCCATTGTATATATGTATTCACAGATTTTCTAACTCTTTTCTTCAAATTGTGTCTTACTCGGGGCAAAGGTAATGTCAAGGCATTGTTCTTGATGAGAGTGGGAAGATTTTTGGGTAGCACAGAATTGCATACACATTGGATTCATTTTCCTATTTTCCATTCAAAATACTGAATCCCTGACACTAACCCATACCCTCCTGGACTCTGATTACCAATCCTGATATGATGGAGGAAAATAACCCAAACAGAATAGCAATACATGCAGTTCAGAGGAGGCATGGTGTCTAATTGGACTTTCCTTTGGCATTATAAAGGCTAGGTGTTATAAATCTAGTCCAATTTAAGAGAAGTAGTTCTCCATTTGTTTGTAAAGTTAACCAATATGTGAATTCCTGTCTCCCTTTCTCTGTAGACTGTTCAGCACACGTATATTTACGTGCACATATAGAATCCTACCTGGTATCCCATGTACATTCTTGTGAGGTGGCTGACATGGCAGATACAAATTGTGAGAAGAGATCACTCCTCCTAAATGCTGTTGGAACTGAAAATTCAACCTATGGGTGAGCTTTCTACTTGAACAACATGATACATAAATCCATGTTCAGTAAATTAAATATTTTTGGATCTGTGGATGATGTATATTTCATGATGAATTTTGATTGGCATATATATTTCTACTTTTTAAAGTCTCTGTGTGTTTGTATGTTTGAATGTATATATATATATATATATATATATATATATATATATATATATATACATATACATATACACACACACACACACACACACACACACACTCTCTCCAGATTTTTCAAAGTATGAAATATATGTGTCTTATTATACACTCCCTAAATTCATTCATGTTCATGTAGGTGGATTTATAATCATCTTTTCAAAAGATTATTCTCAGAAATATTCATCCACCTGAAATACACATTTGTTTCCTAGTGAATGGTGCTTAGAAATCCTAATATTTCTACTGTAACTGACCGAGTTTCGCATCAATGCAAGCAGATTCCTATGATACATGATGTGTATTTTGACGTTTCTTTTTTTTCGACACTGGTACATCACTATTTCTTCAGTTGATGCACATCATAAGATATATATTTCATCCACAATTTTCACAAATTTCCAGGCATTTGGTTCACTTTCAATCACTTCCTGCTTCAGAACACATGTACTCCTGTATATTTCTGGACTGGTCTTTTCATGAGACTTCTTTCCAAACACATTATTTTTGATTTCCATAATCACTTTTCAAGCAAATCTCACACAGCCTTCATGGTAAACCATAACCCTAATATAATCATTAGATATATAACTGGTTGGAATGAATGATTGTGTATCAATATTAGATTTCCTATATATTTTCAGGTATCAGTTCAATCCATTATGTAAATCGGAACCAGTTCTATTATTTATTCACAGTATGGTCTATTCATGCATTATCTCTATATTCATAGACACAGGGTACACCTATTGGTGCCCCCAAATACTAATCAATACGTCTTCAAGATATTGCTCCCAGAAACGGTGGAAGAAATACTCATGTCACCTGATCTACATATACATTTTATCACAGTGATATTCTGGACACATAATGCAAAGTTCACACTTATGATTGTACCAAAGTCTAAATGGAAAGTGAGCATGTATTACTAAAAACATCCTTGTCCAGATGCCTGATGCTCTCAAATGTCAATCCTATCGGTGACTACACAGTTGCTTCGTCCTAAGATTACATATTCAAACTCAACCCTGTTGAAAATATCTAATCCTATCACTCACTTTATACTTTGACTGATTTCCCAATGTCTCTATTGATATCTGCTTTCCTACATAATTTCCCATATTCATTATTGTGACTGACTCTTCACATGTGCTGACATTTACATCTACTCTCTAACTGACACCCTACTGCTAAAGAACTTTTGGTCCAAATGTTATACTCACTCTTCTTCCTAAACCTACTGACTCTCTTCCTAATCCTACCTACTATCCCTTTTTGACTGGATGTTCTCTTCCACATTCAATCATCCAAGGTACAAGGTCTTATGCCATTGTATATCAATTTATCTGAGACAGCTGTGCAGAATGTAATTCCAAGCTAAGTATCCCAGTCAAGGGCCCAATGCCCTTCTGGGCTTCAAAGCTTACTTAGATTTCTGTTTTCATACATATACTTCACCTATATATTATTATAAATATCGCAGGTTCCCAATACCATTCTTCATCCAGTAGAATGATTCCTAACCCAAATCCAACATGTTCTTACCCCTAACCATACACTGTTCCCTCAATCCAACTTTACAGAAGAGCAGGGACAGAGTTGGTCTTACAATAGAGGAATGTAGGGGATCTTCCACGTGCTGAGAACTCAAAGGTCCATGCAGAAATGATGCCTGGAGAAGATGTAGGCAGCTTTGAAGGACATGAGAGAGCAAAAGTCATCTTCCATGGCAAACAACCTGGTCAGGATGAAGGGTTGTGTCTGAATGAGCCGCACTCTTCTTAATGTAGACAAGATGGACCAAACCAGGCCTGTGTGGAAAGCTGTTCCTGGGTGCCTATGGAGGATATACCATTCTAACTTGTGAAAGTGTCACAGGAAGCAGGGGCAGCCTCCATCTCATAGGACCCTTGGAAGCAACTGTTAGGACAACTTGGTTGCTAAGGCAGTGACCTCATTCAGTTCCTGAAGGAAGTGACCTCACCTCACTTCTTTTGTGATGGAACTCTCTGAACTTGGCAACAAGGAAGCCAGGCACCCAGAGCCAGTTTCAGTCCCAGTCCCAGTGGGCTCACTTGTTTGCATTTACCAAGGACAGAGTCAGTCTTTCTTGGTACCTACTGATGTGAGGATGACCAAATGCCAGGAAAACTCTGAAGAGGGCACTTTTCCGAGAAAGCAGGTAGTGAGTGGCTCACGGGTGGCTCCTGACAACTTCATTGAGTAGGCCAAGGAGGCCAGATCTGAGAGAGGACGGGCCATTTAGGGGAACATTGTATGGCCCACCAGTCAGAAGACACTCCGGATAGTCACAGACCTACTTGGGGGAAGGAGGTGCCTTAGTGGGTGTGGGTGTGAGTTTATGGTTTTGTCTCATGTTCTGAGAATAGGTAGGAAAGGCAGTTTGTTTGGTTTGGAGTGGACTGTTTCTAGTAAGTCGTTGGACAAGGCGAGTGTTTCTATGTCTGTGTATCCCACGGTATCCCTGGTTGTAGACATTGGAAAAGAGAATGAATCAATGGATGCATCCTGTCTAGTAGAAAACTTTCCAGCATTCATCCTTTCCAATTTATGAATGGACTGGGGCTTGCCTTATCTATGGGCAACACCTACTATCTTGCTAAGTTCCTGTTTTCTTCCTGAATTCTGGCCACTCTCCAGAATAGGCTCATGGTTTTGTGTCCAAGATATGTACCACCTCCCAGCTCTATGACATGGCCATGCACTGGATAACTGAAGGGAATGGCAAGCATCTCAGAAAACTCAGATATCAGTGTGACCAGTAAAGTGTCAGTGGAGAAACCCTGCTTTGGGCCTTTTGCTTACCTATTGTTCTGTTGCCCTGAGTGTCAGGAAGGTCTTTGCCTCAGGCCACCCCTTTGTGAAGCCTGAAGTAAACAGTTTTCAAATGGAAATGAAGGGGCATCACCTGTGGCTTTTGGCTTAATTCCTGTGCAAAGGGATGTGTGTGAATCAGCCTCTTGGCCCTGTGTGAGGCTGTGGCTTAGAGTCTCAGCACCTGATGGATTAAAGAAAGATCCCATGTGTGCATCCAAAGCCAAAATGGCAAAAAGAGCAGTCATTGTGGATGAAGTCTCTCGCTTTCCTCTGGAAAGTTCCTGACCTCCATCAAGTGAGAATAGGGATCCTTTGGGTCAAATGAGTTCTTCAAAGCCCTGCAGAGGCTAGCCCATAGGTTCTTGGGTTTTCTCATGTCTCCAATTCACACAAAGAATCTATACCCGAAAGTCAGTAGGCCTCAAATTGGAGAAGCAGAGCAGTATTAATGGCAGGCCTATTTGATCAATCCTGGGTCACAGGAAGAGTGTCCAGGCCACCCAGACATTAGGCAAATGAGGGGCAAGGGAGCTTATTCTAGACGCTGTCTTGGGCTGCCCCCTCATGGAAACCTCCAGCAAGAGGTTATGATGAGTGCCTATATGGAAGAAGATGAGGGCCATGTGGCAGTGTTTTGGTTTGAATTGTGGTCATTTCTGTGGCGGTTGGCAGGGATGACTTGGTCCACCTGGTCTTGAACTCTGGCGTGATTCCCCTCAGAGACTGAGTTCTGGAACTGAACTCAGAGAAGAATTGCCATGAATTGTGTTGGGATTTTAGGAGGCCACGCATGAGAGTTGCCCTTGGAAACTGAGATCTAGGCCCAGGGTGGCTTTCCACAGAGCACTGGGAATCTCAGCCAGGATATCACATGATTTTATTCTTAAAGACCTGGCAGCCATAATTGAGAGTCAAAACACACATGGACCTCACGTTGTAGACCTCAATGGGCCTGGCTTGATGTGACCTTTTGGCCACTCTTGGGAAGCCTTGCCTCTGAGTGTTTCTCCAGAGCTTTCATTGAAATGAGATTCCTCACCATTTAGTGGTTCCTGAATGAATAGAAACCCACAGTGCCTCCAAGTTCATCCTTGAAAAATGGCTTGATAAATACCATGAAATTTTTGAAATTCCCATGACCAGGTGTGGCACTGGAGAACCTTTGGATGTCCTGTTGCTGATCATGAGTGTACCAGACAGTGCCTTGATTGACTGGGTTTCATGAAAATGGTGTAGAACAGAGATGCCAGTAAGTTGGAGCCTGCGGATTAGTGGGCCTAGAGCAGTGGTGTGCAGGTGTGTGATAAAACATCTGTGGTGGGGCCATGTGGATCTGCCATTGGCTTCCACATGGCTTGTGACTGACACGGTGAAGCCAGCAGACCCTTATATGTAAAGGCATCTTGTTATATGGAGAGGTTTCCGGGCAATGTTCAGAAACAGGTTGCTATGGTCAAGGGGGCAAGCTCTGTGGGATAGAAGCCTGGTTGGTGCATTGTCCTCGGACCCTGAGTCAGCACACGTGACAGTACTCCCTCCAGAACTGTGTCCCAGTTGAACTCCTTGTATTTCATGAAGCAAATAGGAAACTCCCAGTGAAGCAGCAAGAAACACCAGGAAAAGTGGAGGATGACCAAATGGCCTCACAGTCCACACGGGGAAACACTTAGACCCCAGTGGCCACAGTTGACCTACAAAGAGAGAATTCAGCACTGCTGCCTCATGTTCACTGGAAAATCAGAAACCATGTCCTCCAGGCTACATAGATGCAGACCAAGCTTTGATGGTCTCACTACAAAGGAAGATAAAGCTCCTGACAACAACATATATTTCAAGGGTCCAACCTCAGAGGCAGTTTCCCAAGAAGTCTTTAGGCCAGCAGAGCTCCATGTTTGTGGAGTGTTTACCCTGTCCCTTACTTATGGAAACTCCTCTACCACCTCCAAGGTTGTGAACTCCTGAGCATTTTCCATTGTATATATGTATTCACAGATTTTCTAACTCTTTTCTTCAAATTGTGTCTTACTCGGGGCAAAGGTAATGTCAAGGCATTGTTCTTGATGAGAGTGGGAAGATTTTTGGGTAGCACAGAATTGCATACACATCGGATTCATTTTCCTATTTTCCATTCAAAATACTGAATCCCTGACACTAACCCATACCCTCCTGGACTCTGATTACCAATCCTGATATGATGGAGGAAAATAACCCAAACAGAATAGCAATACATGCAGTTCAGAGGAGGCATGGTGTCTAATTGGACTTTCCTTTGGCATTATAAAGGCTAGGTGTTATAAATCTAGTCCAATTTAAGAGAAGTAGTTCTCCATTTGTTTGTAAAGTTAACCAATATGTGAATTCCTGTCTCCCTTTCTCTGTAGACTGTTCAGCACACGTATATTTACGTGCACATATAGAATCCTACCTGGTATCCCATGTACATTCTTGTGAGGTGGCTGACATGGCAGATACAAATTGTGAGAAGAGATCACTCCTCCTAAATGCTGTTGGAACTGAAAATTCAACCTATGGGTGAGCTTTCTACTTGAACAACATGATACATAAATCCATGTTCAGTAAATTAAATATTTTTGGATCTGTGGATGATGTATATTTCATGATGAATTTTGATTGGCATATATATTTCTACTTTTTAAAGTCTCTGTGTGTTTGTATGTTTGAATGTATATATATATATATACATATACATATACACACACACACACACACACACACACACACTCTCTCCAGATTTTTCAAAGTATGAAATATATGTGTCTTATTATACACTCCCTAAATTCATTCATGTTCATGTAGGTGGATTTATAATCATCTTTTCAAAAGATTATTCTCAGAAATATTCATCCACCTGAAATACACATTTGTTTCCTAGTGAATGGTGCTTAGAAATCCTAATATTTCTACTGTAACTGACCGAGTTTCGCATCAATGCAAGCAGATTCCTATGATACATGATGTGTATTTTGACGTTTCTTTTTTTTCGACACTGGTACATCACTATTTCTTCAGTTGATGCACATCATAAGATATATATTTCATCCACAATTTTCACAAATTTCCAGGCATTTGGTTCACTTTCAATCACTTCCTGCTTCAGAACACATGTACTCCTGTATATTTCTGGACTGGTCTTTTCATGAGACTTCTTTCCAAACACATTATTTTTGATTTCCATAATCACTTTTCAAGCAAATCTCACACAGCCTTCATGGTAAACCATAACCCTAATATAATCATTAGATATATAACTGGTTGGAATGAATGATTGTGTATCAATATTAGATTTCCTATATATTTTCAGGTATCAGTTCAATCCATTATGTAAATCGGAACCAGTTCTATTATTTATTCACAGTATGGTCTATTCATGCATTATCTCTATATTCATAGACACAGGGTACACCTATTGGTGCCCCCAAATACTAATCAATACGTCTTCAAGATATTGCTCCCAGAAACGGTGGAAGAAATACTCATGTCACCTGATCTACATATACATTTTATCACAGTGATATTCTGGACACATAATGCAAAGTTCACACTTATGATTGTACCAAAGTCTAAATGGAAAGTGAGCATGTATTACTAAAAACATCCTTGTCCAGATGCCTGATGCTCTCAAATGTCAATCCTATCGGTGACTACACAGTTGCTTCGTCCTAAGATTACATATTCAAACTCAACCCTGTTGAAAATATCTAATCCTATCACTCACTTTATACTTTGACTGATTTCCCAATGTCTCTATTGATATCTGCTTTCCTACATAATTTCCCATATTCATTATTGTGACTGACTCTTCACATGTGCTGACATTTACATCTACTCTCTAACTGACACCCTACTGCTAAAGAACTTTTGGTCCAAATGTTATACTCACTCTTCTTCCTAAACCTACTGACTCTCTTCCTAATCCTACCTACTATCCCTTTTTGACTGGATGTTCTCTTCCACATTCAATCATCCAAGGTACAAGGTCTTATGCCATTGTATATCAATTTATCTGAGACAGCTGTGCAGAATGTAATTCCAAGCTAAGTATCCCAGTCAAGGGCCCAATGCCCTTCTGGGCTTCAAAGCTTACTTAGATTTCTGTTTTCATACATATACTTCACCTATATATTATTATAAATATCGCAGGTTCCCAATACCATTCTTCATCCAGTAGAATGATTCCTAACCCAAATCCAACATGTTCTTACCCCTAACCATACACTGTTCCCTCAATCCAACTTTACAGAAGAGCAGGGACAGAGTTGGTCTTACAATAGAGGAATGTAGGGGATCTTCCACGTGCTGAGAACTCAAAGGTCCATGCAGAAATGATGCCTGGAGAAGATGTAGGCAGCTCTGAAGGACATGAGAGAGCAAAAGTCATCTTCCATGGCAAACAACCTGGTCAGGATGAAGGGTTGTGTCTGAATGAGCCGCACTCTTCTTAATGTAGACAAGATGGACCAAACCAGGCCTGTGTGGAAAGCTGTTCCTGGGTGCCTATGGAGGATATACCATTCTAACTTGTGAAAGTGTCACAGGAAGCAGGGGCAGCCTCCATCTCATAGGACCCTTGGAAGCAACTGTTAGGACAACTTGGTTGCTAAGGCAGTGACCTCATTCAGTTCCTGAAGGAAGTGACCTCACCTCACTTCTTTTGTGATGGAACTCTCTGAACTTGGCAACAAGGAAGCCAGGCACCCAGAGCCAGTTTCAGTCCCAGTCCCAGTGGGCTCACTTGTTTGCATTTACCAAGGACAGAGTCAGTCTTTCTTGGTACCTACTGATGTGAGGATGACCAAATGCCAGGAAAACTCTGAAGAGGGCACTTTTCCGAGAAAGCAGGTAGTGAGTGGCTCACGGGTGGCTCCTGACAACTTCATTGAGTAGGCCAAGGAGGCCAGATCTGAGAGAGGACGGGCCATTTAGGGGAACATTGTATGGCCCACCAGTCAGAAGACACTCCGGATAGTCACAGACCTACTTGGGGGAAGGAGGTGCCTTAGTGGGTGTGGGTGTGAGTTTATGGTTTTGTCTCATGTTCTGAGAATAGGTAGGAAAGGCAGTTTGTTTGGTTTGGAGTGGACTGTTTCTAGTAAGTCGTTGGACAAGGCGAGTGTTTCTATGTCTGTGTATCCCACGGTATCCCTGGTTGTAGACATTGGAAAAGAGAATGAATCAATGGATGCATCCTGTCTAGTAGAAAACTTTCCAGCATTCATCCTTTCCAATTTATGAATGGACTGGGGCTTGCCTTATCTATGGGCAACACCTACTATCTTGCTAAGTTCCTGTTTTCTTCCTGAATTCTGGCCACTCTCCAGAATAGGCTCATGGTTTTGTGTCCAAGATATGTACCACCTCCCAGCTCTATGACATGGCCATGCACTGGATAACTGAAGGGAATGGCAAGCATCTCAGAAAACTCAGATATCAGTGTGACCAGTAAAGTGTCAGTGGAGAAACCCTGCTTTGGGCCTTTTGCTTACCTATTGTTCTGTTGCCCTGAGTGTCAGGAAGGTCTTTGCCTCAGGCCACCCCTTTGTGAAGCCTGAAGTAAACAGTTTTCAAATGGAAATGAAGGGGCATCACCTGTGGCTTTTGGCTTAATTCCTGTGCAAAGGGATGTGTGTGAATCAGCCTCTTGGCCCTGTGTGAGGCTGTGGCTTAGAGTCTCAGCACCTGATGGATTAAAGAAAGATCCCATGTGTGCATCCAAAGCCAAAATGGCAAAAAGAGCAGTCATTGTGGATGAAGTCTCTCGCTTTCCTCTGGAAAGTTCCTGACCTCCATCAAGTGAGAATAGGGATCCTTTGGGTCAAATGAGTTCTTCAAAGCCCTGCAGAGGCTAGCCCATAGGTTCTTGGGTTTTCTCATGTCTCCAATTCACACAAAGAATCTATACCCGAAAGTCAGTAGGCCTCAAATTGGAGAAGCAGAGCAGTATTAATGGCAGGCCTATTTGATCAATCCTGGGTCACAGGAAGAGTGTCCAGGCCACCCAGACATTAGGCAAATGAGGGGCAAGGGAGCTTATTCTAGACGCTGTCTTGGGCTGCCCCCTCATGGAAACCTCCAGCAAGAGGTTATGATGAGTGCCTATATGGAAGAAGATGAGGGCCATGTGGCAGTGTTTTGGTTTGAATTGTGGTCATTTCTGTGGCGGTTGGCAGGGATGACTTGGTCCACCTGGTCTTGAACTCTGGCGTGATTCCCCTCAGAGACTGAGTTCTGGAACTGAACTCAGAGAAGAATTGCCATGAATTGTGTTGGGATTTTAGGAGGCCACGCATGAGAGTTGCCCTTGGAAACTGAGATCTAGGCCCAGGGTGGCTTTCCACAGAGCACTGGGAATCTCAGCCAGGATATCACATGATTTTATTCTTAAAGACCTGGCAGCCATAATTGAGAGTCAAAACACACATGGACCTCACATTGTAGACCTCAATGGGCCTGGCTTGATGTGACCTTTTGGCCACTCTTGGGAAGCCTTGCCTCTGAGTGTTTCTCCAGAGCTTTCATTGAAATGAGATTCCTCACCATTTAGTGGTTCCTGAATGAATAGAAACCCACAGTGCCTCCAAGTTCATCCTTGAAAAATGGATTGATAAATACCATGAAATTTTTGAAATTCCCATGACCAGGTGTGGCACTGGAGAACCTTTGGATGTCCTGTTGCTGATCATGAGTGTACCAGACAGTGCCTTGATTGACTGGGTTTCATGAAAATGGTGTAGAACAGAGATGCCAGTAAGTTGGAGCCTGCGGATTAGTGGGCCTAGAGCAGTGGTGTGCAGGTGTGTGATAAAACATCTGTGGTGGGGCCATGTGGATCTGCCATTGGCTTCCACATGGCTTGTGACTGACACGGTGAAGCCAGCAGACCCTTATATGTAAAGGCATCTTGTTATATGGAGAGGTTTCCGGGCAATGTTCAGAAACAGGTTGCTATGGTCAAGGGGGCAAGCTCTGTGGGATAGAAGCCTGGTTGGTGCATTGTCCTCGGACCCTGAGTCAGCACACGTGACAGTACTCCCTCCAGAACTGTGTCCCAGTTGAACTCCTTGTATTTCATGAAGCAAATAGGAAACTCCCAGTGAAGCAGCAAGAAACACCAGGAAAAGTGGAGGATGACCAAATGGCCTCACAGTCCACACGGGGAAACACTTAGACCCCAGTGGCCACAGTTGACCTACAAAGAGAGAATTCAGCACTGCTGCCTCATGTTCACTGGAAAATCAGAAACCATGTCCTCCAGGCTACATAGATGCAGACCAAGCTTTGATGGTCTCACTACAAAGGAAGATAAAGCTCCTGACAACAACATATATTTCAAGGGTCCAACCTCAGAGGCAGTTTCCCAAGAAGTCTTTAGGCCAGCAGAGCTCCATGTTTGTGGAGTGTTTACCCTGTCCCTTACTTATGGAAACTCCTCTACCACCTCCAAGGTTGTGAACTCCTGAGCATTTTCCATTGTATATATGTATTCACAGATTTTCTAACTCTTTTCTTCAAATTGTGTCTTACTCGGGGCAAAGGTAATGTCAAGGCATTGTTCTTGATGAGAGTGGGAAGATTTTTGGGTAGCACAGAATTGCATACACATCGGATTCATTTTCCTATTTTCCATTCAAAATACTGAATCCCTGACACTAACCCATACCCTCCTGGACTCTGATTACCAATCCTGATATGATGGAGGAAAATAACCCAAACAGAATAGCAATACATGCAGTTCAGAGGAGGCATGGTGTCTAATTGGACTTTCCTTTGGCATTATAAAGGCTAGGTGTTATAAATCTAGTCCAATTTAAGAGAAGTAGTTCTCCATTTGTTTGTAAAGTTAACCAATATGTGAATTCCTGTCTCCCTTTCTCTGTAGACTGTTCAGCACACGTATATTTACGTGCACATATAGAATCCTACCTGGTATCCCATGTACATTCTTGTGAGGTGGCTGACATGGCAGATACAAATTGTGAGAAGAGATCACTCCTCCTAAATGCTGTTGGAACTGAAAATTCAACCTATGGGTGAGCTTTCTACTTGAACAACATGATACATAAATCCATGTTCAGTAAATTAAATATTTTTGGATCTGTGGATGATGTATATTTCATGATGAATTTTGATTGGCATATATATTTCTACTTTTTAAAGTCTCTGTGTGTTTGTATGTTTGAATGTATATATATATATATATATATATATATATATATATATATATATATATATATACATATACATATACACACACACACACACACACACACACACTCTCTCCAGATTTTTCAAAGTATGAAATATATGTGTCTTATTATACACTCCCTAAATTCATTCATGTTCATGTAGGTGGATTTATAATCATCTTTTCAAAAGATTATTCTCAGAAATATTCATCCACCTGAAATACACATTTGTTTCCTAGTGAATGGTGCTTAGAAATCCTAATATTTCTACTGTAACTGACCGAGTTTCGCATCAATGCAAGCAGATTCCTATGATACATGATGTGTATTTTGACGTTTCTTTTTTTTCGACACTGGTACATCACTATTTCTTCAGTTGATGCACATCATAAGATATATATTTCATCCACAATTTTCACAAATTTCCAGGCATTTGGTTCACTTTCAATCACTTCCTGCTTCAGAACACATGTACTCCTGTATATTTCTGGACTGGTCTTTTCATGAGACTTCTTTCCAAACACATTATTTTTGATTTCCATAATCACTTTTCAAGCAAATCTCACACAGCCTTCATGGTAAACCATAACCCTAATATAATCATTAGATATATAACTGGTTGGAATGAATGATTGTGTATCAATATTAGATTTCCTATATATTTTCAGGTATCAGTTCAATCCATTATGTAAATCGGAACCAGTTCTATTATTTATTCACAGTATGGTCTATTCATGCATTATCTCTATATTCATAGACACAGGGTACACCTATTGGTGCCCCCAAATACTAATCAATACGTCTTCAAGATATTGCTCCCAGAAACGGTGGAAGAAATACTCATGTCACCTGATCTACATATACATTTTATCACAGTGATATTCTGGACACATAATGCAAAGTTCACACTTATGATTGTACCAAAGTCTAAATGGAAAGTGAGCATGTATTACTAAAAACATCCTTGTCCAGATGCCTGATGCTCTCAAATGTCAATCCTATCGGTGACTACACAGTTGCTTCGTCCTAAGATTACATATTCAAACTCAACCCTGTTGAAAATATCTAATCCTATCACTCACTTTATACTTTGACTGATTTCCCAATGTCTCTATTGATATCTGCTTTCCTACATAATTTCCCATATTCATTATTGTGACTGACTCTTCACATGTGCTGACATTTACATCTACTCTCTAACTGACACCCTACTGCTAAAGAACTTTTGGTCCAAATGTTATACTCACTCTTCTTCCTAAACCTACTGACTCTCTTCCTAATCCTACCTACTATCCCTTTTTGACTGGATGTTCTCTTCCACATTCAATCATCCAAGGTACAAGGTCTTATGCCATTGTATATCAATTTATCTGAGACAGCTGTGCAGAATGTAATTCCAAGCTAAGTATCCCAGTCAAGGGCCCAATGCCCTTCTGGGCTTCAAAGCTTACTTAGATTTCTGTTTTCATACATATACTTCACCTATATATTATTATAAATATCGCAGGTTCCCAATACCATTCTTCATCCAGTAGAATGATTCCTAACCCAAATCCAACATGTTCTTACCCCTAACCATACACTGTTCCCTCAATCCAACTTTACAGAAGAGCAGGGACAGAGTTGGTCTTACAATAGAGGAATGTAGGGGATCTTCCACGTGCTGAGAACTCAAAGGTCCATGCAGAAATGATGCCTGGAGAAGATGTAGGCAGCTCTGAAGGACATGAGAGAGCAAAAGTCATCTTCCATGGCAAACAACCTGGTCAGGATGAAGGGTTGTGTCTGAATGAGCCGCACTCTTCTTAATGTAGACAAGATGGACCAAACCAGGCCTGTGTGGAAAGCTGTTCCTGGGTGCCTATGGAGGATATACCATTCTAACTTGTGAAAGTGTCACAGGAAGCAGGGGCAGCCTCCATCTCATAGGACCCTTGGAAGCAACTGTTAGGACAACTTGGTTGCTAAGGCAGTGACCTCATTCAGTTCCTGAAGGAAGTGACCTCACCTCACTTCTTTTGTGATGGAACTCTCTGAACTTGGCAACAAGGAAGCCAGGCACCCAGAGCCAGTTTCAGTCCCAGTCCCAGTGGGCTCACTTGTTTGCATTTACCAAGGACAGAGTCAGTCTTTCTTGGTACCTACTGATGTGAGGATGACCAAATGCCAGGAAAACTCTGAAGAGGGCACTTTTCCGAGAAAGCAGGTAGTGAGTGGCTCACGGGTGGCTCCTGACAACTTCATTGAGTAGGCCAAGGAGGCCAGATCTGAGAGAGGACGGGCCATTTAGGGGAACATTGTATGGCCCACCAGTCAGAAGACACTCCGGATAGTCACAGACCTACTTGGGGGAAGGAGGTGCCTTAGTGGGTGTGGGTGTGAGTTTATGGTTTTGTCTCATGTTCTGAGAATAGGTAGGAAAGGCAGTTTGTTTGGTTTGGAGTGGACTGTTTCTAGTAAGTCGTTGGACAAGGCGAGTGTTTCTATGTCTGTGTATCCCACGGTATCCCTGGTTGTAGACATTGGAAAAGAGAATGAATCAATGGATGCATCCTGTCTAGTAGAAAACTTTCCAGCATTCATCCTTTCCAATTTATGAATGGACTGGGGCTTGCCTTATCTATGGGCAACACCTACTATCTTGCTAAGTTCCTGTTTTCTTCCTGAATTCTGGCCACTCTCCAGAATAGGCTCATGGTTTTGTGTCCAAGATATGTACCACCTCCCAGCTCTATGACATGGCCATGCACTGGATAACTGAAGGGAATGGCAAGCATCTCAGAAAACTCAGATATCAGTGTGACCAGTAAAGTGTCAGTGGAGAAACCCTGCTTTGGGCCTTTTGCTTACCTATTGTTCTGTTGCCCTGAGTGTCAGGAAGGTCTTTGCCTCAGGCCACCCCTTTGTGAAGCCTGAAGTAAACAGTTTTCAAATGGAAATGAAGGGGCATCACCTGTGGCTTTTGGCTTAATTCCTGTGCAAAGGGATGTGTGTGAATCAGCCTCTTGGCCCTGTGTGAGGCTGTGGCTTAGAGTCTCAGCACCTGATGGATTAAAGAAAGATCCCATGTGTGCATCCAAAGCCAAAATGGCAAAAAGAGCAGTCATTGTGGATGAAGTCTCTCGCTTTCCTCTGGAAAGTTCCTGACCTCCATCAAGTGAGAATAGGGATCCTTTGGGTCAAATGAGTTCTTCAAAGCCCTGCAGAGGCTAGCCCATAGGTTCTTGGGTTTTCTCATGTCTCCAATTCACACAAAGAATCTATACCCGAAAGTCAGTAGGCCTCAAATTGGAGAAGCAGAGCAGTATTAATGGCAGGCCTATTTGATCAATCCTGGGTCACAGGAAGAGTGTCCAGGCCACCCAGACATTAGGCAAATGAGGGGCAAGGGAGCTTATTCTAGACGCTGTCTTGGGCTGCCCCCTCATGGAAACCTCCAGCAAGAGGTTATGATGAGTGCCTATATGGAAGAAGATGAGGGCCATGTGGCAGTGTTTTGGTTTGAATTGTGGTCATTTCTGTGGCGGTTGGCAGGGATGACTTGGTCCACCTGGTCTTGAACTCTGGCGTGATTCCCCTCAGAGACTGAGTTCTGGAACTGAACTCAGAGAAGAATTGCCATGAATTGTGTTGGGATTTTAGGAGGCCACGCATGAGAGTTGCCCTTGGAAACTGAGATCTAGGCCCAGGGTGGCTTTCCACAGAGCACTGGGAATCTCAGCCAGGATATCACATGATTTTATTCTTAAAGACCTGGCAGCCATAATTGAGAGTCAAAACACACATGGACCTCACATTGTAGACCTCAATGGGCCTGGCTTGATGTGACCTTTTGGCCACTCTTGGGAAGCCTTGCCTCTGAGTGTTTCTCCAGAGCTTTCATTGAAATGAGATTCCTCACCATTTAGTGGTTCCTGAATGAATAGAAACCCACAGTGCCTCCAAGTTCATCCTTGAAAAATGGCTTGATAAATACCATGAAATTTTTGAAATTCCCATGACCAGGTGTGGCACTGGAGAACCTTTGGATGTCCTGTTGCTGATCATGAGTGTACCAGACAGTGCCTTGATTGACTGGGTTTCATGAAAATGGTGTAGAACAGAGATGCCAGTAAGTTGGAGCCTGCGGATTAGTGGGCCTAGAGCAGTGGTGTGCAGGTGTGTGATAAAACATCTGTGGTGGGGCCATGTGGATCTGCCATTGGCTTCCACATGGCTTGTGACTGACACGGTGAAGCCAGCAGACCCTTATATGTAAAGGCATCTTGTTATATGGAGAGGTTTCCGGGCAATGTTCAGAAACAGGTTGCTATGGTCAAGGGGGCAAGCTCTGTGGGATAGAAGCCTGGTTGGTGCATTGTCCTCGGACCCTGAGTCAGCACACGTGACAGTACTCCCTCCAGAACTGTGTCCCAGTTGAACTCCTTGTATTTCATGAAGCAAATAGGAAACTCCCAGTGAAGCAGCAAGAAACACCAGGAAAAGTGGAGGATGACCAAATGGCCTCACAGTCCACACGGGGAAACACTTAGACCCCAGTGGCCACAGTTGACCTACAAAGAGAGAATTCAGCACTGCTGCCTCATGTTCACTGGAAAATCAGAAACCATGTCCTCCAGGCTACATAGATGCAGACCAAGCTTTGATGGTCTCACTACAAAGGAAGATAAAGCTCCTGACAACAACATATATTTCAAGGGTCCAACCTCAGAGGCAGTTTCCCAAGAAGTCTTTAGGCCAGCAGAGCTCCATGTTTGTGGAGTGTTTACCCTGTCCCTTACTTATGGAAACTCCTCTACCACCTCCAAGGTTGTGAACTCCTGAGCATTTTCCATTGTATATATGTATTCACAGATTTTCTAACTCTTTTCTTCAAATTGTGTCTTACTCGGGGCAAAGGTAATGTCAAGGCATTGTTCTTGATGAGAGTGGGAAGATTTTTGGGTAGCACAGAATTGCATACACATCGGATTCATTTTCCTATTTTCCATTCAAAATACTGAATCCCTGACACTAACCCATACCCTCCTGGACTCTGATTACCAATCCTGATATGATGGAGGAAAATAACCCAAACAGAATAGCAATACATGCAGTTCAGAGGAGGCATGGTGTCTAATTGGACTTTCCTTTGGCATTATAAAGGCTAGGTGTTATAAATCTAGTCCAATTTAAGAGAAGTAGTTCTCCATTTGTTTGTAAAGTTAACCAATATGTGAATTCCTGTCTCCCTTTCTCTGTAGACTGTTCAGCACACGTATATTTACGTGCACATATAGAATCCTACCTGGTATCCCATGTACATTCTTGTGAGGTGGCTGACATGGCAGATACAAATTGTGAGAAGAGATCACTCCTCCTAAATGCTGTTGGAACTGAAAATTCAACCTATGGGTGAGCTTTCTACTTGAACAACATGATACATAAATCCATGTTCAGTAAATTAAATATTTTTGGATCTGTGGATGATGTATATTTCATGATGAATTTTGATTGGCATATATATTTCTACTTTTTAAAGTCTCTGTGTGTTTGTATGTTTGAATGTATATATATATATATATATATATATATATATATATATATATATATACATATACATATACACACACACACACACACACACACACACTCTCTCCAGATTTTTCAAAGTATGAAATATATGTGTCTTATTATACACTCCCTAAATTCATTCATGTTCATGTAGGTGGATTTATAATCATCTTTTCAAAAGATTATTCTCAGAAATATTCATCCACCTGAAATACACATTTGTTTCCTAGTGAATGGTGCTTAGAAATCCTAATATTTCTACTGTAACTGACCGAGTTTCGCATCAATGCAAGCAGATTCCTATGATACATGATGTGTATTTTGACGTTTCTTTTTTTTCGACACTGGTACATCACTATTTCTTCAGTTGATGCACATCATAAGATATATATTTCATCCACAATTTTCACAAATTTCCAGGCATTTGGTTCACTTTCAATCACTTCCTGCTTCAGAACACATGTACTCCTGTATATTTCTGGACTGGTCTTTTCATGAGACTTCTTTCCAAACACATTATTTTTGATTTCCATAATCACTTTTCAAGCAAATCTCACACAGCCTTCATGGTAAACCATAACCCTAATATAATCATTAGATATATAACTGGTTGGAATGAATGATTGTGTATCAATATTAGATTTCCTATATATTTTCAGGTATCAGTTCAATCCATTATGTAAATCGGAACCAGTTCTATTATTTATTCACAGTATGGTCTATTCATGCATTATCTCTATATTCATAGACACAGGGTACACCTATTGGTGCCCCCAAATACTAATCAATACGTCTTCAAGATATTGCTCCCAGAAACGGTGGAAGAAATACTCATGTCACCTGATCTACATATACATTTTATCACAGTGATATTCTGGACACATAATGCAAAGTTCACACTTATGATTGTACCAAAGTCTAAATGGAAAGTGAGCATGTATTACTAAAAACATCCTTGTCCAGATGCCTGATGCTCTCAAATGTCAATCCTATCGGTGACTACACAGTTGCTTCGTCCTAAGATTACATATTCAAACTCAACCCTGTTGAAAATATCTAATCCTATCACTCACTTTATACTTTGACTGATTTCCCAATGTCTCTATTGATATCTGCTTTCCTACATAATTTCCCATATTCATTATTGTGACTGACTCTTCACATGTGCTGACATTTACATCTACTCTCTAACTGACACCCTACTGCTAAAGAACTTTTGGTCCAAATGTTATACTCACTCTTCTTCCTAAACCTACTGACTCTCTTCCTAATCCTACCTACTATCCCTTTTTGACTGGATGTTCTCTTCCACATTCAATCATCCAAGGTACAAGGTCTTATGCCATTGTATATCAATTTATCTGAGACAGCTGTGCAGAATGTAATTCCAAGCTAAGTATCCCAGTCAAGGGCCCAATGCCCTTCTGGGCTTCAAAGCTTACTTAGATTTCTGTTTTCATACATATACTTCACCTATATATTATTATAAATATCGCAGGTTCCCAATACCATTCTTCATCCAGTAGAATGATTCCTAACCCAAATCCAACATGTTCTTACCCCTAACCATACACTGTTCCCTCAATCCAACTTTACAGAAGAGCAGGGACAGAGTTGGTCTTACAATAGAGGAATGTAGGGGATCTTCCACGTGCTGAGAACTCAAAGGTCCATGCAGAAATGATGCCTGGAGAAGATGTAGGCAGCTCTGAAGGACATGAGAGAGCAAAAGTCATCTTCCATGGCAAACAACCTGGTCAGGATGAAGGGTTGTGTCTGAATGAGCCGCACTCTTCTTAATGTAGACAAGATGGACCAAACCAGGCCTGTGTGGAAAGCTGTTCCTGGGTGCCTATGGAGGATATACCATTCTAACTTGTGAAAGTGTCACAGGAAGCAGGGGCAGCCTCCATCTCATAGGACCCTTGGAAGCAACTGTTAGGACAACTTGGTTGCTAAGGCAGTGACCTCATTCAGTTCCTGAAGGAAGTGACCTCACCTCACTTCTTTTGTGATGGAACTCTCTGAACTTGGCAACAAGGAAGCCAGGCACCCAGAGCCAGTTTCAGTCCCAGTCCCAGTGGGCTCACTTGTTTGCATTTACCAAGGACAGAGTCAGTCTTTCTTGGTACCTACTGATGTGAGGATGACCAAATGCCAGGAAAACTCTGAAGAGGGCACTTTTCCGAGAAAGCAGGTAGTGAGTGGCTCACGGGTGGCTCCTGACAACTTCATTGAGTAGGCCAAGGAGGCCAGATCTGAGAGAGGACGGGCCATTTAGGGGAACATTGTATGGCCCACCAGTCAGAAGACACTCCGGATAGTCACAGACCTACTTGGGGGAAGGAGGTGCCTTAGTGGGTGTGGGTGTGAGTTTATGGTTTTGTCTCATGTTCTGAGAATAGGTAGGAAAGGCAGTTTGTTTGGTTTGGAGTGGACTGTTTCTAGTAAGTCGTTGGACAAGGCGAGTGTTTCTATGTCTGTGTATCCCACGGTATCCCTGGTTGTAGACATTGGAAAAGAGAATGAATCAATGGATGCATCCTGTCTAGTAGAAAACTTTCCAGCATTCATCCTTTCCAATTTATGAATGGACTGGGGCTTGCCTTATCTATGGGCAACACCTACTATCTTGCTAAGTTCCTGTTTTCTTCCTGAATTCTGGCCACTCTCCAGAATAGGCTCATGGTTTTGTGTCCAAGATATGTACCACCTCCCAGCTCTATGACATGGCCATGCACTGGATAACTGAAGGGAATGGCAAGCATCTCAGAAAACTCAGATATCAGTGTGACCAGTAAAGTGTCAGTGGAGAAACCCTGCTTTGGGCCTTTTGCTTACCTATTGTTCTGTTGCCCTGAGTGTCAGGAAGGTCTTTGCCTCAGGCCACCCCTTTGTGAAGCCTGAAGTAAACAGTTTTCAAATGGAAATGAAGGGGCATCACCTGTGGCTTTTGGCTTAATTCCTGTGCAAAGGGATGTGTGTGAATCAGCCTCTTGGCCCTGTGTGAGGCTGTGGCTTAGAGTCTCAGCACCTGATGGATTAAAGAAAGATCCCATGTGTGCATCCAAAGCCAAAATGGCAAAAAGAGCAGTCATTGTGGATGAAGTCTCTCGCTTTCCTCTGGAAAGTTCCTGACCTCCATCAAGTGAGAATAGGGATCCTTTGGGTCAAATGAGTTCTTCAAAGCCCTGCAGAGGCTAGCCCATAGGTTCTTGGGTTTTCTCATGTCTCCAATTCACACAAAGAATCTATACCCGAAAGTCAGTAGGCCTCAAATTGGAGAAGCAGAGCAGTATTAATGGCAGGCCTATTTGATCAATCCTGGGTCACAGGAAGAGTGTCCAGGCCACCCAGACATTAGGCAAATGAGGGGCAAGGGAGCTTATTCTAGACGCTGTCTTGGGCTGCCCCCTCATGGAAACCTCCAGCAAGAGGTTATGATGAGTGCCTATATGGAAGAAGATGAGGGCCATGTGGCAGTGTTTTGGTTTGAATTGTGGTCATTTCTGTGGCGGTTGGCAGGGATGACTTGGTCCACCTGGTCTTGAACTCTGGCGTGATTCCCCTCAGAGACTGAGTTCTGGAACTGAACTCAGAGAAGAATTGCCATGAATTGTGTTGGGATTTTAGGAGGCCACGCATGAGAGTTGCCCTTGGAAACTGAGATCTAGGCCCAGGGTGGCTTTCCACAGAGCACTGGGAATCTCAGCCAGGATATCACATGATTTTATTCTTAAAGACCTGGCAGCCATAATTGAGAGTCAAAACACACATGGACCTCACGTTGTAGACCTCAATGGGCCTGGCTTGATGTGACCTTTTGGCCACTCTTGGGAAGCCTTGCCTCTGAGTGTTTCTCCAGAGCTTTCATTGAAATGAGATTCCTCACCATTTAGTGGTTCCTGAATGAATAGAAACCCACAGTGCCTCCAAGTTCATCCTTGAAAAATGGCTTGATAAATACCATGAAATTTTTGAAATTCCCATGACCAGGTGTGGCACTGGAGAACCTTTGGATGTCCTGTTGCTGATCATGAGTGTACCAGACAGTGCCTTGATTGACTGGGTTTCATGAAAATGGTGTAGAACAGAGATGCCAGTAAGTTGGAGCCTGCGGATTAGTGGGCCTAGAGCAGTGGTGTGCAGGTGTGTGATAAAACATCTGTGGTGGGGCCATGTGGATCTGCCATTGGCTTCCACATGGCTTGTGACTGACACGGTGAAGCCAGCAGACCCTTATATGTAAAGGCATCTTGTTATATGGAGAGGTTTCCGGGCAATGTTCAGAAACAGGTTGCTATGGTCAAGGGGGCAAGCTCTGTGGGATAGAAGCCTGGTTGGTGCATTGTCCTCGGACCCTGAGTCAGCACACGTGACAGTACTCCCTCCAGAACTGTGTCCCAGTTGAACTCCTTGTATTTCATGAAGCAAATAGGAAACTCCCAGTGAAGCAGCAAGAAACACCAGGAAAAGTGGAGGATGACCAAATGGCCTCACAGTCCACACGGGGAAACACTTAGACCCCAGTGGCCACAGTTGACCTACAAAGAGAGAATTCAGCACTGCTGCCTCATGTTCACTGGAAAATCAGAAACCATGTCCTCCAGGCTACATAGATGCAGACCAAGCTTTGATGGTCTCACTACAAAGGAAGATAAAGCTCCTGACAACAACATATATTTCAAGGGTCCAACCTCAGAGGCAGTTTCCCAAGAAGTCTTTAGGCCAGCAGAGCTCCATGTTTGTGGAGTGTTTACCCTGTCCCTTACTTATGGAAACTCCTCTACCACCTCCAAGGTTGTGAACTCCTGAGCATTTTCCATTGTATATATGTATTCACAGATTTTCTAACTCTTTTCTTCAAATTGTGTCTTACTCGGGGCAAAGGTAATGTCAAGGCATTGTTCTTGATGAGAGTGGGAAGATTTTTGGGTAGCACAGAATTGCATACACATTGGATTCATTTTCCTATTTTCCATTCAAAATACTGAATCCCTGACACTAACCCATACCCTCCTGGACTCTGATTACCAATCCTGATATGATGGAGGAAAATAACCCAAACAGAATAGCAATACATGCAGTTCAGAGGAGGCATGGTGTCTAATTGGACTTTCCTTTGGCATTATAAAGGCTAGGTGTTATAAATCTAGTCCAATTTAAGAGAAGTAGTTCTCCATTTGTTTGTAAAGTTAACCAATATGTGAATTCCTGTCTCCCTTTCTCTGTAGACTGTTCAGCACACGTATATTTACGTGCACATATAGAATCCTACCTGGTATCCCATGTACATTCTTGTGAGGTGGCTGACATGGCAGATACAAATTGTGAGAAGAGATCACTCCTCCTAAATGCTGTTGGAACTGAAAATTCAACCTATGGGTGAGCTTTCTACTTGAACAACATGATACATAAATCCATGTTCAGTAAATTAAATATTTTTGGATCTGTGGATGATGTATATTTCATGATGAATTTTGATTGGCATATATATTTCTACTTTTTAAAGTCTCTGTGTGTTTGTATGTTTGAATGTATATATATATATATATATATATATATATATATATATATATATATATATATATATATACATATACACACACACACACACACACACACACACACTCTCTCCAGATTTTTCAAAGTATGAAATATATGTGTCTTATTATACACTCCCTAAATTCATTCATGTTCATGTAGGTGGATTTATAATCATCTTTTCAAAAGATTATTCTCAGAAATATTCATCCACCTGAAATACACATTTGTTTCCTAGTGAATGGTGCTTAGAAATCCTAATATTTCTACTGTAACTGACCGAGTTTCGCATCAATGCAAGCAGATTCCTATGATACATGATGTGTATTTTGACGTTTCTTTTTTTTCGACACTGGTACATCACTATTTCTTCAGTTGATGCACATCATAAGATATATATTTCATCCACAATTTTCACAAATTTCCAGGCATTTGGTTCACTTTCAATCACTTCCTGCTTCAGAACACATGTACTCCTGTATATTTCTGGACTGGTCTTTTCATGAGACTTCTTTCCAAACACATTATTTTTGATTTCCATAATCACTTTTCAAGCAAATCTCACACAGCCTTCATGGTAAACCATAACCCTAATATAATCATTAGATATATAACTGGTTGGAATGAATGATTGTGTATCAATATTAGATTTCCTATATATTTTCAGGTATCAGTTCAATCCATTATGTAAATCGGAACCAGTTCTATTATTTATTCACAGTATGGTCTATTCATGCATTATCTCTATATTCATAGACACAGGGTACACCTATTGGTGCCCCCAAATACTAATCAATACGTCTTCAAGATATTGCTCCCAGAAACGGTGGAAGAAATACTCATGTCACCTGATCTACATATACATTTTATCACAGTGATATTCTGGACACATAATGCAAAGTTCACACTTATGATTGTTCCAAAGTCTAAATGGAAAGTGAGCATGTATTACTAAAAACATCCTTGTCCAGATGCCTGATGCTCTCAAATGTCAATCCTATCGGTGACTACACAGTTGCTTCGTCCTAAGATTACATATTCAAACTCAACCCTGTTGAAAATATCTAATCCTATCACTCACTTTATACTTTGACTGATTTCCCAATGTCTCTATTGATATCTGCTTTCCTACATAATTTCCCATATTCATTATTGTGACTGACTCTTCACATGTGCTGACATTTACATCTACTCTCTAACTGACACCCTACTGCTAAAGAACTTTTGGTCCAAATGTTATACTCACTCTTCTTCCTAAACCTACTGACTCTCTTCCTAATCCTACCTACTATCCCTTTTTGACTGGATGTTCTCTTCCACATTCAATCATCCAAGGTACAAGGTCTTATGCCATTGTATATCAATTTATCTGAGACAGCTGTGCAGAATGTAATTCCAAGCTAAGTATCCCAGTCAAGGGCCCAATGCCCTTCTGGGCTTCAAAGCTTACTTAGATTTCTGTTTTCATACATATACTTCACCTATATATTATTATAAATATTGCAGGTTCCCAATACCATTCTTCATCCAGTAGAATGATTCCTAACCCAAATCCAACATGTTCTTACCCCTAACCATACACTGTTCCCTCAATCCAACTTTACAGAAGAGCAGGGACAGAGTTGGTCTTACAATAGAGGAATGTAGGGGATCTTCCACGTGCTGAGAACTCAAAGGTCCATGCAGAAATGATGCCTGGAGAAGATGTAGGCAGCTCTGAAGGACATGAGAGAGCAAAAGTCATCTTCCATGGCAAACAACCTGGTCAGGATGAAGGGTTGTGTCTGAATGAGCCGCACTCTTCTTAATGTAGACAAGATGGACCAAACCAGGCCTGTGTGGAAAGCTGTTCCTGGGTGCCTATGGAGGATATACCATTCTAACTTGTGAAAGTGTCACAGGAAGCAGGGGCAGCCTCCATCTCATAGGACCCTTGGAAGCAACTGTTAGGACAACTTGGTTGCTAAGGCAGTGACCTCATTCAGTTCCTGAAGGAAGTGACCTCACCTCACTTCTTTTGTGATGGAACTCTCTGAACTTGGCAACAAGGAAGCCAGGCACCCAGAGCCAGTTTCAGTCCCAGTCCCAGTGGGCTCACTTGTTTGCATTTACCAAGGACAGAGTCAGTCTTTCTTGGTACCTACTGATGTGAGGATGACCAAATGCCAGGAAAACTCTGAAGAGGGCACTTTTCCGAGAAAGCAGGTAGTGAGTGGCTCACGGGTGGCTCCTGACAACTTCATTGAGTAGGCCAAGGAGGCCAGATCTGAGAGAGGACGGGCCATTTAGGGGAACATTGTATGGCCCACCAGTCAGAAGACACTCCGGATAGTCACAGACCTACTTGGGGGAAGGAGGTGCCTTAGTGGGTGTGGGTGTGAGTTTATGGTTTTGTCTCATGTTCTGAGAATAGGTAGGAAAGGCAGTTTGTTTGGTTTGGAGTGGACTGTTTCTAGTAAGTCGTTGGACAAGGCGAGTGTTTCTATGTCTGTGTATCCCACGGTATCCCTGGTTGTAGACATTGGAAAAGAGAATGAATCAATGGATGCATCCTGTCTAGTAGAAAACTTTCCAGCATTCATCCTTTCCAATTTATGAATGGACTGGGGCTTGCCTTATCTATGGGCAACACCTACTATCTTGCTAAGTTCCTGTTTTCTTCCTGAATTCTGGCCACTCTCCAGAATAGGCTCATGGTTTTGTGTCCAAGATATGTACCACCTCCCAGCTCTATGACATGGCCATGCACTGGATAACTGAAGGGAATGGCAAGCATCTCAGAAAACTCAGATATCAGTGTGACCAGTAAAGTGTCAGTGGAGAAACCCTGCTTTGGGCCTTTTGCTTACCTATTGTTCTGTTGCCCTGAGTGTCAGGAAGGTCTTTGCCTCAGGCCACCCCTTTGTGAAGCCTGAAGTAAACAGTTTTCAAATGGAAATGAAGGGGCATCACCTGTGGCTTTTGGCTTAATTCCTGTGCAAAGGGATGTGTGTGAATCAGCCTCTTGGCCCTGTGTGAGGCTGTGGCTTAGAGTCTCAGCACCTGATGGATTAAAGAAAGATCCCATGTGTGCATCCAAAGCCAAAATGGCAAAAAGAGCAGTCATTGTGGATGAAGTCTCTCGCTTTCCTCTGGAAAGTTCCTGACCTCCATCAAGTGAGAATAGGGATCCTTTGGGTCAAATGAGTTCTTCAAAGCCCTGCAGAGGCTAGCCCATAGGTTCTTGGGTTTTCTCATGTCTCCAATTCACACAAAGAATCTATACCCGAAAGTCAGTAGGCCTCAAATTGGAGAAGCAGAGCAGTATTAATGGCAGGCCTATTTGATCAATCCTGGGTCACAGGAAGAGTGTCCAGGCCACCCAGACATTAGGCAAATGAGGGGCAAGGGAGCTTATTCTAGACGCTGTCTTGGGCTGCCCCCTCATGGAAACCTCCAGCAAGAGGTTATGATGAGTGCCTATATGGAAGAAGATGAGGGCCATGTGGCAGTGTTTTGGTTTGAATTGTGGTCATTTCTGTGGCGGTTGGCAGGGATGACTTGGTCCACCTGGTCTTGAACTCTGGCGTGATTCCCCTCAGAGACTGAGTTCTGGAACTGAACTCAGAGAAGAATTGCCATGAATTGTGTTGGGATTTTAGGAGGCCACGCATGAGAGTTGCCCTTGGAAACTGAGATCTAGGCCCAGGGTGGCTTTCCACAGAGCACTGGGAATCTCAGCCAGGATATCACATGATTTTATTCTTAAAGACCTGGCAGCCATAATTGAGAGTCAAAACACACATGGACCTCACATTGTAGACCTCAATGGGCCTGGCTTGATGTGACCTTTTGGCCACTCTTGGGAAGCCTTGCCTCTGAGTGTTTCTCCAGAGCTTTCATTGAAATGAGCTTCCTCACCATTTAGTGGTTCCTGAAAGAATAGAAACCCACAGTGCCTCCAAGTTCATCCTTGAAAAATGGCTTGATAAATACCATGAAATTTTTGAAATTCCCATGACCAGGTGTGGCACTGGAGAACCTTTGGATGTCCTGTTGCTGATCATGAGTGTACCAGACAGTGCCTTGATTGACTGGGTTTCATGAAAATGGTGTAGAACAGAGATGCCAGTAAGTTGGAGCCTGCGGATTAGTGGGCCTAGAGCAGTGGTGTGCAGGTGTGTGATAAAACATCTGTGGTGGGGCCATGTGGATCTGCCATTGGCTTCCACATGGCTTGTGACTGACACGGTGAAGCCAGCAGACCCTTATATGTAAAGGCATCTTGTTATATGGAGAGGTTTCCGGGCAATGTTCAGAAACAGGTTGCTATGGTCAAGGGGGCAAGCTCTGTGGGATAGAAGCCTGGTTGGTGCATTGTCCTCGGACCCTGAGTCAGCACACGTGACAGTACTCCCTCCAGAACTGTGTCCCAGTTGAACTCCTTGTATTTCATGAAGCAAATAGGAAACTCCCAGTGAAGCAGCAAGAAACACCAGGAAAAGTGGAGGATGACCAAATGGCCTCACAGTCCACACGGGGAAACACTTAGACCCCAGTGGCCACAGTTGACCTACAAAGAGAGAATTCAGCACTGCTGCCTCATGTTCACTGGAAAATCAGAAACCATGTCCTCCAGGCTACATAGATGCAGACCAAGCTTTGATGGTCTCACTACAAAGGAAGATAAAGCTCCTGACAACAACATATATTTCAAGGGTCCAACCTCAGAGGCAGTTTCCCAAGAAGTCTTTAGGCCAGCAGAGCTCCATGTTTGTGGAGTGTTTACCCTGTCCCTTACTTATGGAAACTCCTCTACCACCTCCAAGGTTGTGAACTCCTGAGCATTTTCCATTGTATATATGTATTCACAGATTTTCTAACTCTTTTCTTCAAATTGTGTCTTACTCGGGGCAAAGGTAATGTCAAGGCATTGTTCTTGATGAGAGTGGGAAGATTTTTGGGTAGCACAGAATTGCATACACATCGGATTCATTTTCCTATTTTCCATTCAAAATACTGAATCCCTGACACTAACCCATACCCTCCTGGACTCTGATTACCAATCCTGATATGATGGAGGAAAATAACCCAAACAGAATAGCAATACATGCAGTTCAGAGGAGGCATGGTGTCTAATTGGACTTTCCTTTGGCATTATAAAGGCTAGGTGTTATAAATCTAGTCCAATTTAAGAGAAGTAGTTCTCCATTTGTTTGTAAAGTTAACCAATATGTGAATTCCTGTCTCCCTTTCTCTGTAGACTGTTCAGCACACGTATATTTACGTGCACATATAGAATCCTACCTGGTATCCCATGTACATTCTTGTGAGGTGGCTGACATGGCAGATACAAATTGTGAGAAGAGATCACTCCTCCTAAATGCTGTTGGAACTGAAAATTCAACCTATGGGTGAGCTTTCTACTTGAACAACATGATACATAAATCCATGTTCAGTAAATTAAATATTTTTGGATCTGTGGATGATGTATATTTCATGATGAATTTTGATTGGCATATATATTTCTACTTTTTAAAGTCTCTGTGTGTTTGTATGTTTGAATGTATATATATATATATATATATATATATATATATATATATATACATATACATACACACACACACACACACACACACACACACACACTCTCTCCAGATTTTTCAAAGTATGAAATATATGTGTCTTATTATACACTCCCTAAATTCATTCATGTTCATGTAGGTGGATTTATAATCATCTTTTCAAAAGATTATTCTCAGAAATATTCATCCACCTGAAATACACATTTGTTTCCTAGTGAATGGTGCTTAGAAATCCTAATATTTCTACTGTAACTGACCGAGTTTCGCATCAATGCAAGCAGATTCCTATGATACATGATGTGTATTTTGACGTTTCTTTTTTTTCGACACTGGTACATCACTATTTCTTCAGTTGATGCACATCATAAGATATATATTTCATCCACAATTTTCACAAATTTCCAGGCATTTGGTTCACTTTCAATCACTTCCTGCTTCAGAACACATGTACTCCTGTATATTTCTGGACTGGTCTTTTCATGAGACTTCTTTCCAAACACATTATTTTTGATTTCCATAATCACTTTTCAAGCAAATCTCACACAGCCTTCATGGTAAACCATAACCCTAATATAATCATTAGATATATAACTGGTTGGAATGAATGATTGTGTATCAATATTAGATTTCCTATATATTTTCAGGTATCAGTTCAATCCATTATGTAAATCGGAACCAGTTCTATTATTTATTCACAGTATGGTCTATTCATGCATTATCTCTATATTCATAGACACAGGGTACACCTATTGGTGCCCCCAAATACTAATCAATACGTCTTCAAGATATTGCTCCCAGAAACGGTGGAAGAAATACTCATGTCACCTGATCTACATATACATTTTATCACAGTGATATTCTGGACACATAATGCAAAGTTCACACTTATGATTGTACCAAAGTCTAAATGGAAAGTGAGCATGTATTACTAAAAACATCCTTGTCCAGATGCCTGATGCTCTCAAATGTCAATCCTATCGGTGACTACACAGTTGCTTCGTCCTAAGATTACATATTCAAACTCAACCCTGTTGAAAATATCTAATCCTATCACTCACTTTATACTTTGACTGATTTCCCAATGTCTCTATTGATATCTGCTTTCCTACATAATTTCCCATATTCATTATTGTGACTGACTCTTCACATGTGCTGACATTTACATCTACTCTCTAACTGACACCCTACTGCTAAAGAACTTTTGGTCCAAATGTTATACTCACTCTTCTTCCTAAACCTACTGACTCTCTTCCTAATCCTACCTACTATCCCTTTTTGACTGGATGTTCTCTTCCACATTCAATCATCCAAGGTACAAGGTCTTATGCCATTGTATATCAATTTATCTGAGACAGCTGTGCAGAATGTAATTCCAAGCTAAGTATCCCAGTCAAGGGCCCAATGCCCTTCTGGGCTTCAAAGCTTACTTAGATTTCTGTTTTCATACATATACTTCACCTATATATTATTATAAATATCGCAGGTTCCCAATACCATTCTTCATCCAGTAGAATGATTCCTAACCCAAATCCAACATGTTCTTACCCCTAACCATACACTGTTCCCTCAATCCAACTTTACAGAAGAGCAGGGACAGAGTTGGTCTTACAATAGAGGAATGTAGGGGATCTTCCACGTGCTGAGAACTCAAAGGTCCATGCAGAAATGATGCCTGGAGAAGATGTAGGCAGCTCTGAAGGACATGAGAGAGCAAAAGTCATCTTCCATGGCAAACAACCTGGTCAGGATGAAGGGTTGTGTCTGAATGAGCCGCACTCTTCTTAATGTAGACAAGATGGACCAAACCAGGCCTGTGTGGAAAGCTGTTCCTGGGTGCCTATGGAGGATATACCATTCTAACTTGTGAAAGTGTCACAGGAAGCAGGGGCAGCCTCCATCTCATAGGACCCTTGGAAGCAACTGTTAGGACAACTTGGTTGCTAAGGCAGTGACCTCATTCAGTTCCTGAAGGAAGTGACCTCACCTCACTTCTTTTGTGATGGAACTCTCTGAACTTGGCAACAAGGAAGCCAGGCACCCAGAGCCAGTTTCAGTCCCAGTCCCAGTGGGCTCACTTGTTTGCATTTACCAAGGACAGAGTCAGTCTTTCTTGGTACCTACTGATGTGAGGATGACCAAATGCCAGGAAAACTCTGAAGAGGGCACTTTTCCGAGAAAGCAGGTAGTGAGTGGCTCACGGGTGGCTCCTGACAACTTCATTGAGTAGGCCAAGGAGGCCAGATCTGAGAGAGGACGGGCCATTTAGGGGAACATTGTATGGCCCACCAGTCAGAAGACACTCCGGATAGTCACAGACCTACTTGGGGGAAGGAGGTGCCTTAGTGGGTGTGGGTGTGAGTTTATGGTTTTGTCTCATGTTCTGAGAATAGGTAGGAAAGGCAGTTTGTTTGGTTTGGAGTGGACTGTTTCTAGTAAGTCGTTGGACAAGGCGAGTGTTTCTATGTCTGTGTATCCCACGGTATCCCTGGTTGTAGACATTGGAAAAGAGAATGAATCAATGGATGCATCCTGTCTAGTAGAAAACTTTCCAGCATTCATCCTTTCCAATTTATGAATGGACTGGGGCTTGCCTTATCTATGGGCAACACCTACTATCTTGCTAAGTTCCTGTTTTCTTCCTGAATTCTGGCCACTCTCCAGAATAGGCTCATGGTTTTGTGTCCAAGATATGTACCACCTCCCAGCTCTATGACATGGCCATGCACTGGATAACTGAAGGGAATGGCAAGCATCTCAGAAAACTCAGATATCAGTGTGACCAGTAAAGTGTCAGTGGAGAAACCCTGCTTTGGGCCTTTTGCTTACCTATTGTTCTGTTGCCCTGAGTGTCAGGAAGGTCTTTGCCTCAGGCCACCCCTTTGTGAAGCCTGAAGTAAACAGTTTTCAAATGGAAATGAAGGGGCATCACCTGTGGCTTTTGGCTTAATTCCTGTGCAAAGGGATGTGTGTGAATCAGCCTCTTGGCCCTGTGTGAGGCTGTGGCTTAGAGTCTCAGCACCTGATGGATTAAAGAAAGATCCCATGTGTGCATCCAAAGCCAAAATGGCAAAAAGAGCAGTCATTGTGGATGAAGTCTCTCGCTTTCCTCTGGAAAGTTCCTGACCTCCATCAAGTGAGAATAGGGATCCTTTGGGTCAAATGAGTTCTTCAAAGCCCTGCAGAGGCTAGCCCATAGGTTCTTGGGTTTTCTCATGTCTCCAATTCACACAAAGAATCTATACCCGAAAGTCAGTAGGCCTCAAATTGGAGAAGCAGAGCAGTATTAATGGCAGGCCTATTTGATCAATCCTGGGTCACAGGAAGAGTGTCCAGGCCACCCAGACATTAGGCAAATGAGGGGCAAGGGAGCTTATTCTAGACGCTGTCTTGGGCTGCCCCCTCATGGAAACCTCCAGCAAGAGGTTATGATGAGTGCCTATATGGAAGAAGATGAGGGCCATGTGGCAGTGTTTTGGTTTGAATTGTGGTCATTTCTGTGGCGGTTGGCAGGGATGACTTGGTCCACCTGGTCTTGAACTCTGGCGTGATTCCCCTCAGAGACTGAGTTCTGGAACTGAACTCAGAGAAGAATTGCCATGAATTGTGTTGGGATTTTAGGAGGCCACGCATGAGAGTTGCCCTTGGAAACTGAGATCTAGGCCCAGGGTGGCTTTCCACAGAGCACTGGGAATCTCAGCCAGGATATCACATGATTTTATTCTTAAAGACCTGGCAGCCATAATTGAGAGTCAAAACACACATGGACCTCACATTGTAGACCTCAATGGGCCTGGCTTGATGTGACCTTTTGGCCACTCTTGGGAAGCCTTGCCTCTGAGTGTTTCTCCAGAGCTTTCATTGAAATGAGCTTCCTCACCATTTAGTGGTTCCTGAAAGAATAGAAACCCACAGTGCCTCCAAGTTCATCCTTGAAAAATGGCTTGATAAATACCATGAAATTTTTGAAATTCCCATGACCAGGTGTGGCACTGGAGAACCTTTGGATGTCCTGTTGCTGATCATGAGTGTACCAGACAGTGCCTTGATTGACTGGGTTTCATGAAAATGGTGTAGAACAGAGATGCCAGTAAGTTGGAGCCTGCGGATTAGTGGGCCTAGAGCAGTGGTGTGCAGGTGTGTGATAAAACATCTGTGGTGGGGCCATGTGGATCTGCCATTGGCTTCCACATGGCTTGTGACTGACACGGTGAAGCCAGCAGACCCTTATATGTAAAGGCATCTTGTTATATGGAGAGGTTTCCGGGCAATGTTCAGAAACAGGTTGCTATGGTCAAGGGGGCAAGCTCTGTGGGATAGAAGCCTGGTTGGTGCATTGTCCTCGGACCCTGAGTCAGCACACGTGACAGTACTCCCTCCAGAACTGTGTCCCAGTTGAACTCCTTGTATTTCATGAAGCAAATAGGAAACTCCCAGTGAAGCAGCAAGAAACACCAGGAAAAGTGGAGGATGACCAAATGGCCTCACAGTCCACACGGGGAAACACTTAGACCCCAGTGGCCACAGTTGACCTACAAAGAGAGAATTCAGCACTGCTGCCTCATGTTCACTGGAAAATCAGAAACCATGTCCTCCAGGCTACATAGATGCAGACCAAGCTTTGATGGTCTCACTACAAAGGAAGATAAAGCTCCTGACAACAACATATATTTCAAGGGTCCAACCTCAGAGGCAGTTTCCCAAGAAGTCTTTAGGCCAGCAGAGCTCCATGTTTGTGGAGTGTTTACCCTGTCCCTTACTTATGGAAACTCCTCTACCACCTCCAAGGTTGTGAACTCCTGAGCATTTTCCATTGTATATATGTATTCACAGATTTTCTAACTCTTTTCTTCAAATTGTGTCTTACTCGGGGCAAAGGTAATGTCAAGGCATTGTTCTTGATGAGAGTGGGAAGATTTTTGGGTAGCACAGAATTGCATACACATCGGATTCATTTTCCTATTTTCCATTCAAAATACTGAATCCCTGACACTAACCCATACCCTCCTGGACTCTGATTACCAATCCTGATATGATGGAGGAAAATAACCCAAACAGAATAGCAATACATGCAGTTCAGAGGAGGCATGGTGTCTAATTGGACTTTCCTTTGGCATTATAAAGGCTAGGTGTTATAAATCTAGTCCAATTTAAGAGAAGTAGTTCTCCATTTGTTTGTAAAGTTAACCAATATGTGAATTCCTGTCTCCCTTTCTCTGTAGACTGTTCAGCACACGTATATTTACGTGCACATATAGAATCCTACCTGGTATCCCATGTACATTCTTGTGAGGTGGCTGACATGGCAGATACAAATTGTGAGAAGAGATCACTCCTCCTAAATGCTGTTGGAACTGAAAATTCAACCTATGGGTGAGCTTTCTACTTGAACAACATGATACATAAATCCATGTTCAGTAAATTAAATATTTTTGGATCTGTGGATGATGTATATTTCATGATGAATTTTGATTGGCATATATATTTCTACTTTTTAAAGTCTCTGTGTGTTTGTATGTTTGAATGTATATATATATATATATATATATATATATATATATATATATATATACATATACATACACACACACACACACACACACACACACACACACTCTCTCTCCAGATTTTTCAAAGTATGAAATATATGTGTCTTATTATACACTCCCTAAATTCATTCATGTTCATGTAGGTGGATTTATAATCATCTTTTCAAAAGATTATTCTCAGAAATATTCATCCACCTGAAATACACATTTGTTTCCTAGTGAATGGTGCTTAGAAATCCTAATATTTCTACTGTAACTGACCGAGTTTCGCATCAATGCAAGCAGATTCCTATGATACATGATGTGTATTTTGACGTTTCTTTTTTTTCGACACTGGTACATCACTATTTCTTCAGTTGATGCACATCATAAGATATATATTTCATCCACAATTTTCACAAATTTCCAGGCATTTGGTTCACTTTCAATCACTTCCTGCTTCAGAACACATGTACTCCTGTATATTTCTGGACTGGTCTTTTCATGAGACTTCTTTCCAAACACATTATTTTTGATTTCCATAATCACTTTTCAAGCAAATCTCACACAGCCTTCATGGTAAACCATAACCCTAATATAATCATTAGATATATAACTGGTTGGAATGAATGATTGTGTATCAATATTAGATTTCCTATATATTTTCAGGTATCAGTTCAATCCATTATGTAAATCGGAACCAGTTCTATTATTTATTCACAGTATGGTCTATTCATGCATTATCTCTATATTCATAGACACAGGGTACACCTATTGGTGCCCCCAAATACTAATCAATACGTCTTCAAGATATTGCTCCCAGAAACGGTGGAAGAAATACTCATGTCACCTGATCTACATATACATTTTATCACAGTGATATTCTGGACACATAATGCAAAGTTCACACTTATGATTGTACCAAAGTCTAAATGGAAAGTGAGCATGTATTACTAAAAACATCCTTGTCCAGATGCCTGATGCTCTCAAATGTCAATCCTATCGGTGACTACACAGTTGCTTCGTCCTAAGATTACATATTCAAACTCAACCCTGTTGAAAATATCTAATCCTATCACTCACTTTATACTTTGACTGATTTCCCAATGTCTCTATTGATATCTGCTTTCCTACATAATTTCCCATATTCATTATTGTGACTGACTCTTCACATGTGCTGACATTTACATCTACTCTCTAACTGACACCCTACTGCTAAAGAACTTTTGGTCCAAATGTTATACTCACTCTTCTTCCTAAACCTACTGACTCTCTTCCTAATCCTACCTACTATCCCTTTTTGACTGGATGTTCTCTTCCACATTCAATCATCCAAGGTACAAGGTCTTATGCCATTGTATATCAATTTATCTGAGACAGCTGTGCAGAATGTAATTCCAAGCTAAGTATCCCAGTCAAGGGCCCAATGCCCTTCTGGGCTTCAAAGCTTACTTAGATTTCTGTTTTCATACATATACTTCACCTATATATTATTATAAATATCGCAGGTTCCCAATACCATTCTTCATCCAGTAGAATGATTCCTAACCCAAATCCAACATGTTCTTACCCCTAACCATACACTGTTCCCTCAATCCAACTTTACAGAAGAGCAGGGACAGAGTTGGTCTTACAATAGAGGAATGTAGGGGATCTTCCACGTGCTGAGAACTCAAAGGTCCATGCAGAAATGATGCCTGGAGAAGATGTAGGCAGCTCTGAAGGACATGTGAGAGCAAAAGTCATCTTCCATGGCAAACAACCTGGTCAGGATGAAGGGTTGTGTCTGAATGAGCCGCACTCTTCTTAATGTAGACAAGATGGACCAAACCAGGCCTGTGTGGAAAGCTGTTCCTGGGTGCCTATGGAGGATATACCATTCTAACTTGTGAAAGTGTCACAGGAAGCAGGGGCAGCCTCCATCTCATAGGACCCTTGGAAGCAACTGTTAGGACAACTTGGTTGCTAAGGCAGTGACCTCATTCAGTTCCTGAAGGAAGTGACCTCACCTCACTTCTTTTGTGATGGAACTCTCTGAACTTGGCAACAAGGAAGCCAGGCACCCAGAGCCAGTTTCAGTCCCAGTCCCAGTGGGCTCACTTGTTTGCATTTACCAAGGACAGAGTCAGTCTTTCTTGGTACCTACTGATGTGAGGATGACCAAATGCCAGGAAAACTCTGAAGAGGGCACTTTTCCGAGAAAGCAGGTAGTGAGTGGCTCACGGGTGGCTCCTGACAACTTCATTGAGTAGGCCAAGGAGGCCAGATCTGAGAGAGGACGGGCCATTTAGGGGAACATTGTATGGCCCACCAGTCAGAAGACACTCCGGATAGTCACAGACCTACTTGGGGGAAGGAGGTGCCTTAGTGGGTGTGGGTGTGAGTTTATGGTTTTGTCTCATGTTCTGAGAATAGGTAGGAAAGGCAGTTTGTTTGGTTTGGAGTGGACTGTTTCTAGTAAGTCGTTGGACAAGGCGAGTGTTTCTATGTCTGTGTATCCCACGGTATCCCTGGTTGTAGACATTGGAAAAGAGAATGAATCAATGGATGCATCCTGTCTAGTAGAAAACTTTCCAGCATTCATCCTTTCCAATTTATGAATGGACTGGGGCTTGCCTTATCTATGGGCAACACCTACTATCTTGCTAAGTTCCTGTTTTCTTCCTGAATTCTGGCCACTCTCCAGAATAGGCTCATGGTTTTGTGTCCAAGATATGTACCACCTCCCAGCTCTATGACATGGCCATGCACTGGATAACTGAAGGGAATGGCAAGCATCTCAGAAAACTCAGATATCAGTGTGACCAGTAAAGTGTCAGTGGAGAAACCCTGCTTTGGGCCTTTTGCTTACCTATTGTTCTGTTGCCCTGAGTGTCAGGAAGGTCTTTGCCTCAGGCCACCCCTTTGTGAAGCCTGAAGTAAACAGTTTTCAAATGGAAATGAAGGGGCATCACCTGTGGCTTTTGGCTTAATTCCTGTGCAAAGGGATGTGTGTGAATCAGCCTCTTGGCCCTGTGTGAGGCTGTGGCTTAGAGTCTCAGCACCTGATGGATTAAAGAAAGATCCCATGTGTGCATCCAAAGCCAAAATGGCAAAAAGAGCAGTCATTGTGGATGAAGTCTCTCGCTTTCCTCTGGAAAGTTCCTGACCTCCATCAAGTGAGAATAGGGATCCTTTGGGTCAAATGAGTTCTTCAAAGCCCTGCAGAGGCTAGCCCATAGGTTCTTGGGTTTTCTCATGTCTCCAATTCACACAAAGAATCTATACCCGAAAGTCAGTAGGCCTCAAATTGGAGAAGCAGAGCAGTATTAATGGCAGGCCTATTTGATCAATCCTGGGTCACAGGAAGAGTGTCCAGGCCACCCAGACATTAGGCAAATGAGGGGCAAGGGAGCTTATTCTAGACGCTGTCTTGGGCTGCCCCCTCATGGAAACCTCCAGCAAGAGGTTATGATGAGTGCCTATATGGAAGAAGATGAGGGCCATGTGGCAGTGTTTTGGTTTGAATTGTGGTCATTTCTGTGGCGGTTGGCAGGGATGACTTGGTCCACCTGGTCTTGAACTCTGGCGTGATTCCCCTCAGAGACTGAGTTCTGGAACTGAACTCAGAGAAGAATTGCCATGAATTGTGTTGGGATTTTAGGAGGCCACGCATGAGAGTTGCCCTTGGAAACTGAGATCTAGGCCCAGGGTGGCTTTCCACAGAGCACTGGGAATCTCAGCCAGGATATCACATGATTTTATTCTTAAAGACCTGGCAGCCATAATTGAGAGTCAAAACACACATGGACCTCACATTGTAGACCTCAATGGGCCTGGCTTGATGTGACCTTTTGGCCACTCTTGGGAAGCCTTGCCTCTGAGTGTTTCTCCAGAGCTTTCATTGAAATGAGATTCCTCACCATTTAGTGGTTCCTGAATGAATAGAAACCCACAGTGCCTCCAAGTTCATCCTTGAAAAATGGCTTGATAAATACCATGAAATTTTTGAAATTCCCATGACCAGGTGTGGCACTGGAGAACCTTTGGATGTCCTGTTGCTGATCATGAGTGTACCAGACAGTGCCTTGATTGACTGGGTTTCATGAAAATGGTGTAGAACAGAGATGCCAGTAAGTTGGAGCCTGCGGATTAGTGGGCCTAGAGCAGTGGTGTGCAGGTGTGTGATAAAACATCTGTGGTGGGGCCATGTGGATCTGCCATTGGCTTCCACATGGCTTGTGACTGACACGGTGAAGCCAGCAGACCCTTATATGTAAAGGCATCTTGTTATATGGAGAGGTTTCCGGGCAATGTTCAGAAACAGGTTGCTATGGTCAAGGGGGCAAGCTCTGTGGGATAGAAGCCTGGTTGGTGCATTGTCCTCGGACCCTGAGTCAGCACACGTGACAGTACTCCCTCCAGAACTGTGTCCCAGTTGAACTCCTTGTATTTCATGAAGCAAATAGGAAACTCCCAGTGAAGCAGCAAGAAACACCAGGAAAAGTGGAGGATGACCAAATGGCCTCACAGTCCACACGGGGAAACACTTAGACCCCAGTGGCCACAGTTGACCTACAAAGAGAGAATTCAGCACTGCTGCCTCATGTTCACTGGAAAATCAGAAACCATGTCCTCCAGGCTACATAGATGCAGACCAAGCTTTGATGGTCTCACTACAAAGGAAGATAAAGCTCCTGACAACAACATATATTTCAAGGGTCCAACCTCAGAGGCAGTTTCCCAAGAAGTCTTTAGGCCAGCAGAGCTCCATGTTTGTGGAGTGTTTACCCTGTCCCTTACTTATGGAAACTCCTCTACCACCTCCAAGGTTGTGAACTCCTGAGCATTTTCCATTGTATATATGTATTCACAGATTTTCTAACTCTTTTCTTCAAATTGTGTCTTACTCGGGGCAAAGGTAATGTCAAGGCATTGTTCTTGATGAGAGTGGGAAGATTTTTGGGTAGCACAGAATTGCATACACATTGGATTCATTTTCCTATTTTCCATTCAAAATACTGAATCCCTGACACTAACCCATACCCTCCTGGACTCTGATTACCAATCCTGATATGATGGAGGAAAATAACCCAAACAGAATAGCAATACATGCAGTTCAGAGGAGGCATGGTGTCTAATTGGACTTTCCTTTGGCATTATAAAGGCTAGGTGTTATAAATCTAGTCCAATTTAAGAGAAGTAGTTCTCCATTTGTTTGTAAAGTTAACCAATATGTGAATTCCTGTCTCCCTTTCTCTGTAGACTGTTCAGCACACGTATATTTACGTGCACATATAGAATCCTACCTGGTATCCCATGTACATTCTTGTGAGGTGGCTGACATGGCAGATACAAATTGTGAGAAGAGATCACTCCTCCTAAATGCTGTTGGAACTGAAAATTCAACCTATGGGTGAGCTTTCTACTTGAACAACATGATACATAAATCCATGTTCAGTAAATTAAATATTTTTGGATCTGTGGATGATGTATATTTCATGATGAATTTTGATTGGCATATATATTTCTACTTTTTAAAGTCTCTGTGTGCTTGTATGTTTGAATGTATATATATATATATATATATATATATATATATACATATACACACACACACACAAACACACACACACACTCTCCAGATTTTTCAAAGTATGAAATATATGTGTCTTATTATACACTCCCTAAATTCATTCATGTTCATGTAGGTGGATTTATAATCATCTTTTCAAAAGATTATTCTCAGAAATATTCATCCACCTGAAATACACATTTGTTTCCTAGTGAATGGTGCTTAGAAATCCTAATATTTCTACTGTAACTGACCGAGTTTCGCATCAATGCAAGCAGATTCCTATGATACATGATGTGTATTTTGACGTTTCTTTTTTTTCGACACTGGTACATCACTATTTCTTCAGTTGATGCACATCATAAGATATATATTTCATCCACAATTTTCACAAATTTCCAGGCATTTGGTTCACTTTCAATCACTTCCTGCTTCAGAACACATGTACTCCTGTATATTTCTGGACTGGTCTTTTCATGAGACTTCTTTCCAAACACATTATTTTTGATTTCCATAATCACTTTTCAAGCAAATCTCACACAGCCTTCATGGTAAACCATAACCCTAATATAATCATTAGATATATAACTGGTTGGAATGAATGATTGTGTATCAATATTAGATTTCCTATATATTTTCAGGTATCAGTTCAATCCATTATGTAAATCGGAACCAGTTCTATTATTTATTCACAGTATGGTCTATTCATGCATTATCTCTATATTCATAGACACAGGGTACACCTATTGGTGCCCCCAAATACTAATCAATACGTCTTCAAGATATTGCTCCCAGAAACGGTGGAAGAAATACTCATGTCACCTGATCTACATATACATTTTATCACAGTGATATTCTGGACACATAATGCAAAGTTCACACTTATGATTGTACCAAAGTCTAAATGGAAAGTGAGCATGTATTACTAAAAACATCCTTGTCCAGATGCCTGATGCTCTCAAATGTCAATCCTATCGGTGACTACACAGTTGCTTCGTCCTAAGATTACATATTCAAACTCAACCCTGTTGAAAATATCTAATCCTATCACTCACTTTATACTTTGACTGATTTCCCAATGTCTCTATTGATATCTGCTTTCCTACATAATTTCCCATATTCATTATTGTGACTGACTCTTCACATGTGCTGACATTTACATCTACTCTCTAACTGACACCCTACTGCTAAAGAACTTTTGGTCCAAATGTTATACTCACTCTTCTTCCTAAACCTACTGACTCTCTTCCTAATCCTACCTACTATCCCTTTTTGACTGGATGTTCTCTTCCACATTCAATCATCCAAGGTACAAGGTCTTATGCCATTGTATATCAATTTATCTGAGACAGCTGTGCAGAATGTAATTCCAAGCTAAGTATCCCAGTCAAGGGCCCAATGCCCTTCTGGGCTTCAAAGCTTACTTAGATTTCTGTTTTCATACATATACTTCACCTATATATTATTATAAATATCGCAGGTTCCCAATACCATTCTTCATCCAGTAGAATGATTCCTAACCCAAATCCAACATGTTCTTACCCCTAACCATACACTGTTCCCTCAATCCAACTTTACAGAAGAGCAGGGACAGAGTTGGTCTTACAATAGAGGAATGTAGGGGATCTTCCACGTGCTGAGAACTCAAAGGTCCATGCAGAAATGATGCCTGGAGAAGATGTAGGCAGCTCTGAAGGACATGAGAGAGCAAAAGTCATCTTCCATGGCAAACAACCTGGTCAGGATGAAGGGTTGTGTCTGAATGAGCCGCACTCTTCTTAATGTAGACAAGATGGACCAAACCAGGCCTGTGTGGAAAGCTGTTCCTGGGTGCCTATGGAGGATATACCATTCTAACTTGTGAAAGTGTCACAGGAAGCAGGGGCAGCCTCCATCTCATAGGACCCTTGGAAGCAACTGTTAGGACAACTTGGTTGCTAAGGCAGTGACCTCATTCAGTTCCTGAAGGAAGTGACCTCACCTCACTTCTTTTGTGATGGAACTCTCTGAACTTGGCAACAAGGAAGCCAGGCACCCAGAGCCAGTTTCAGTCCCAGTCCCAGTGGGCTCACTTGTTTGCATTTACCAAGGACAGAGTCAGTCTTTCTTGGTACCTACTGATGTGAGGATGACCAAATGCCAGGAAAACTCTGAAGAGGGCACTTTTCCGAGAAAGCAGGTAGTGAGTGGCTCACGGGTGGCTCCTGACAACTTCATTGAGTAGGCCAAGGAGGCCAGATCTGAGAGAGGACGGGCCATTTAGGGGAACATTGTATGGCCCACCAGTCAGAAGACACTCCGGATAGTCACAGACCTACTTGGGGGAAGGAGGTGCCTTAGTGGGTGTGGGTGTGAGTTTATGGTTTTGTCTCATGTTCTGAGAATAGGTAGGAAAGGCAGTTTGTTTGGTTTGGAGTGGACTGTTTCTAGTAAGTCGTTGGACAAGGCGAGTGTTTCTATGTCTGTGTATCCCACGGTATCCCTGGTTGTAGACATTGGAAAAGAGAATGAATCAATGGATGCATCCTGTCTAGTAGAAAACTTTCCAGCATTCATCCTTTCCAATTTATGAATGGACTGGGGCTTGCCTTATCTATGGGCAACACCTACTATCTTGCTAAGTTCCTGTTTTCTTCCTGAATTCTGGCCACTCTCCAGAATAGGCTCATGGTTTTGTGTCCAAGATATGTACCACCTCCCAGCTCTATGACATGGCCATGCACTGGATAACTGAAGGGAATGGCAAGCATCTCAGAAAACTCAGATATCAGTGTGACCAGTAAAGTGTCAGTGGAGAAACCCTGCTTTGGGCCTTTTGCTTACCTATTGTTCTGTTGCCCTGAGTGTCAGGAAGGTCTTTGCCTCAGGCCACCCCTTTGTGAAGCCTGAAGTAAACAGTTTTCAAATGGAAATGAAGGGGCATCACCTGTGGCTTTTGGCTTAATTCCTGTGCAAAGGGATGTGTGTGAATCAGCCTCTTGGCCCTGTGTGAGGCTGTGGCTTAGAGTCTCAGCACCTGATGGATTAAAGAAAGATCCCATGTGTGCATCCAAAGCCAAAATGGCAAAAAGAGCAGTCATTGTGGATGAAGTCTCTCGCTTTCCTCTGGAAAGTTCCTGACCTCCATCAAGTGAGAATAGGGATCCTTTGGGTCAAATGAGTTCTTCAAAGCCCTGCAGAGGCTAGCCCATAGGTTCTTGGGTTTTCTCATGTCTCCAATTCACACAAAGAATCTATACCCGAAAGTCAGTAGGCCTCAAATTGGAGAAGCAGAGCAGTATTAATGGCAGGCCTATTTGATCAATCCTGGGTCACAGGAAGAGTGTCCAGGCCACCCAGACATTAGGCAAATGAGGGGCAAGGGAGCTTATTCTAGACGCTGTCTTGGGCTGCCCCCTCATGGAAACCTCCAGCAAGAGGTTATGATGAGTGCCTATATGGAAGAAGATGAGGGCCATGTGGCAGTGTTTTGGTTTGAATTGTGGTCATTTCTGTGGCGGTTGGCAGGGATGACTTGGTCCACCTGGTCTTGAACTCTGGCGTGATTCCCCTCAGAGACTGAGTTCTGGAACTGAACTCAGAGAAGAATTGCCATGAATTGTGTTGGGATTTTAGGAGGCCACGCATGAGAGTTGCCCTTGGAAACTGAGATCTAGGCCCAGGGTGGCTTTCCACAGAGCACTGGGAATCTCAGCCAGGATATCACATGATTTTATTCTTAAAGACCTGGCAGCCATAATTGAGAGTCAAAACACACATGGACCTCACATTGTAGACCTCAATGGGCCTGGCTTGATGTGACCTTTTGGCCACTCTTGGGAAGCCTTGCCTCTGAGTGTTTCTCCAGAGCTTTCATTGAAATGAGATTCCTCACCATTTAGTGGTTCCTGAATGAATAGAAACCCACAGTGCCTCCAAGTTCATCCTTGAAAAATGGCTTGATAAATACCATGAAATTTTTGAAATTCCCATGACCAGGTGTGGCACTGGAGAACCTTTGGATGTCCTGTTGCTGATCATGAGTGTACCAGACAGTGCCTTGATTGACTGGGTTTCATGAAAATGGTGTAGAACAGAGATGCCAGTAAGTTGGAGCCTGCGGATTAGTGGGCCTAGAGCAGTGGTGTGCAGGTGTGTGATAAAACATCTGTGGTGGGGCCATGTGGATCTGCCATTGGCTTCCACATGGCTTGTGACTGACACGGTGAAGCCAGCAGACCCTTATATGTAAAGGCATCTTGTTATATGGAGAGGTTTCCGGGCAATGTTCAGAAACAGGTTGCTATGGTCAAGGGGGCAAGCTCTGTGGGATAGAAGCCTGGTTGGTGCATTGTCCTCGGACCCTGAGTCAGCACACGTGACAGTACTCCCTCCAGAACTGTGTCCCAGTTGAACTCCTTGTATTTCATGAAGCAAATAGGAAACTCCCAGTGAAGCAGCAAGAAACACCAGGAAAAGTGGAGGATGACCAAATGGCCTCACAGTCCACACGGGGAAACACTTAGACCCCAGTGGCCACAGTTGACCTACAAAGAGAGAATTCAGCACTGCTGCCTCATGTTCACTGGAAAATCAGAAACCATGTCCTCCAGGCTACATAGATGCAGACCAAGCTTTGATGGTCTCACTACAAAGGAAGATAAAGCTCCTGACAACAACATATATTTCAAGGGTCCAACCTCAGAGGCAGTTTCCCAAGAAGTCTTTAGGCCAGCAGAGCTCCATGTTTGTGGAGTGTTTACCCTGTCCCTTACTTATGGAAACTCCTCTACCACCTCCAAGGTTGTGAACTCCTGAGCATTTTCCATTGTATATATGTATTCACAGATTTTCTAACTCTTTTCTTCAAATTGTGTCTTACTCGGGGCAAAGGTAATGTCAAGGCATTGTTCTTGATGAGAGTGGGAAGATTTTTGGGTAGCACAGAATTGCATACACATTGGATTCATTTTCCTATTTTCCATTCAAAATACTGAATCCCTGACACTAACCCATACCCTCCTGGACTCTGATTACCAATCCTGATATGATGGAGGAAAATAACCCAAACAGAATAGCAATACATGCAGTTCAGAGGAGGCATGGTGTCTAATTGGACTTTCCTTTGGCATTATAAAGGCTAGGTGTTATAAATCTAGTCCAATTTAAGAGAAGTAGTTCTCCATTTGTTTGTAAAGTTAACCAATATGTGAATTCCTGTCTCCCTTTCTCTGTAGACTGTTCAGCACACGTATATTTACGTGCACATATAGAATCCTACCTGGTATCCCATGTACATTCTTGTGAGGTGGCTGACATGGCAGATACAAATTGTGAGAAGAGATCACTCCTCCTAAATGCTGTTGGAACTGAAAATTCAACCTATGGGTGAGCTTTCTACTTGAACAACATGATACATAAATCCATGTTCAGTAAATTAAATATTTTTGGATCTGTGGATGATGTATATTTCATGATGAATTTTGATTGGCATATATATTTCTACTTTTTAAAGTCTCTGTGTGTTTGTATGTTTGAATGTATATATATATATATATATATATATATATATATATATATATATATATATACATATACATATACACACACACACACACACACACACACACACTCTCTCCAGATTTTTCAAAGTATGAAATATATGTGTCTTATTATACACTCCCTAAATTCATTCATGTTCATGTAGGTGGATTTATAATCATCTTTTCAAAAGATTATTCTCAGAAATATTCATCCACCTGAAATACACATTTGTTTCCTAGTGAATGGTGCTTAGAAATCCTAATATTTCTACTGTAACTGACCGAGTTTCGCATCAATGCAAGCAGATTCCTATGATACATGATGTGTATTTTGACGTTTCTTTTTTTTCGACACTGGTACATCACTATTTCTTCAGTTGATGCACATCATAAGATATATATTTCATCCACAATTTTCACAAATTTCCAGGCATTTGGTTCACTTTCAATCACTTCCTGCTTCAGAACACATGTACTCCTGTATATTTCTGGACTGGTCTTTTCATGAGACTTCTTTCCAAACACATTATTTTTGATTTCCATAATCACTTTTCAAGCAAATCTCACACAGCCTTCATGGTAAACCATAACCCTAATATAATCATTAGATATATAACTGGTTGGAATGAATGATTGTGTATCAATATTAGATTTCCTATATATTTTCAGGTATCAGTTCAATCCATTATGTAAATCGGAACCAGTTCTATTATTTATTCACAGTATGGTCTATTCATGCATTATCTCTATATTCATAGACACAGGGTACACCTATTGGTGCCCCCAAATACTAATCAATACGTCTTCAAGATATTGCTCCCAGAAACGGTGGAAGAAATACTCATGTCACCTGATCTACATATACATTTTATCACAGTGATATTCTGGACACATAATGCAAAGTTCACACTTATGATTGTACCAAAGTCTAAATGGAAAGTGAGCATGTATTACTAAAAACATCCTTGTCCAGATGCCTGATGCTCTCAAATGTCAATCCTATCGGTGACTACACAGTTGCTTCGTCCTAAGATTACATATTCAAACTCAACCCTGTTGAAAATATCTAATCCTATCACTCACTTTATACTTTGACTGATTTCCCAATGTCTCTATTGATATCTGCTTTCCTACATAATTTCCCATATTCATTATTGTGACTGACTCTTCACATGTGCTGACATTTACATCTACTCTCTAACTGACACCCTACTGCTAAAGAACTTTTGGTCCAAATGTTATACTCACTCTTCTTCCTAAACCTACTGACTCTCTTCCTAATCCTACCTACTATCCCTTTTTGACTGGATGTTCTCTTCCACATTCAATCATCCAAGGTACAAGGTCTTATGCCATTGTATATCAATTTATCTGAGACAGCTGTGCAGAATGTAATTCCAAGCTAAGTATCCCAGTCAAGGGCCCAATGCCCTTCTGGGCTTCAAAGCTTACTTAGATTTCTGTTTTCATACATATACTTCACCTATATATTATTATAAATATCGCAGGTTCCCAATACCATTCTTCATCCAGTAGAATGATTCCTAACCCAAATCCAACATGTTCTTACCCCTAACCATACACTGTTCCCTCAATCCAACTTTACAGAAGAGCAGGGACAGAGTTGGTCTTACAATAGAGGAATGTAGGGGATCTTCCACGTGCTGAGAACTCAAAGGTCCATGCAGAAATGATGCCTGGAGAAGATGTAGGCAGCTCTGAAGGACATGAGAGAGCAAAAGTCATCTTCCATGGCAAACAACCTGGTCAGGATGAAGGGTTGTGTCTGAATGAGCCGCACTCTTCTTAATGTAGACAAGATGGACCAAACCAGGCCTGTGTGGAAAGCTGTTCCTGGGTGCCTATGGAGGATATACCATTCTAACTTGTGAAAGTGTCACAGGAAGCAGGGGCAGCCTCCATCTCATAGGACCCTTGGAAGCAACTGTTAGGACAACTTGGTTGCTAAGGCAGTGACCTCATTCAGTTCCTGAAGGAAGTGACCTCACCTCACTTCTTTTGTGATGGAACTCTCTGAACTTGGCAACAAGGAAGCCAGGCACCCAGAGCCAGTTTCAGTCCCAGTCCCAGTGGGCTCACTTGTTTGCATTTACCAAGGACAGAGTCAGTCTTTCTTGGTACCTACTGATGTGAGGATGACCAAATGCCAGGAAAACTCTGAAGAGGGCACTTTTCCGAGAAAGCAGGTAGTGAGTGGCTCACGGGTGGCTCCTGACAACTTCATTGAGTAGGCCAAGGAGGCCAGATCTGAGAGAGGACGGGCCATTTAGGGGAACATTGTATGGCCCACCAGTCAGAAGACACTCCGGATAGTCACAGACCTACTTGGGGGAAGGAGGTGCCTTAGTGGGTGTGGGTGTGAGTTTATGGTTTTGTCTCATGTTCTGAGAATAGGTAGGAAAGGCAGTTTGTTTGGTTTGGAGTGGACTGTTTCTAGTAAGTCGTTGGACAAGGCGAGTGTTTCTATGTCTGTGTATCCCACGGTATCCCTGGTTGTAGACATTGGAAAAGAGAATGAATCAATGGATGCATCCTGTCTAGTAGAAAACTTTCCAGCATTCATCCTTTCCAATTTATGAATGGACTGGGGCTTGCCTTATCTATGGGCAACACCTACTATCTTGCTAAGTTCCTGTTTTCTTCCTGAATTCTGGCCACTCTCCAGAATAGGCTCATGGTTTTGTGTCCAAGATATGTACCACCTCCCAGCTCTATGACATGGCCATGCACTGGATAACTGAAGGGAATGGCAAGCATCTCAGAAAACTCAGATATCAGTGTGACCAGTAAAGTGTCAGTGGAGAAACCCTGCTTTGGGCCTTTTGCTTACCTATTGTTCTGTTGCCCTGAGTGTCAGGAAGGTCTTTGCCTCAGGCCACCCCTTTGTGAAGCCTGAAGTAAACAGTTTTCAAATGGAAATGAAGGGGCATCACCTGTGGCTTTTGGCTTAATTCCTGTGCAAAGGGATGTGTGTGAATCAGCCTCTTGGCCCTGTGTGAGGCTGTGGCTTAGAGTCTCAGCACCTGATGGATTAAAGAAAGATCCCATGTGTGCATCCAAAGCCAAAATGGCAAAAAGAGCAGTCATTGTGGATGAAGTCTCTCGCTTTCCTCTGGAAAGTTCCTGACCTCCATCAAGTGAGAATAGGGATCCTTTGGGTCAAATGAGTTCTTCAAAGCCCTGCAGAGGCTAGCCCATAGGTTCTTGGGTTTTCTCATGTCTCCAATTCACACAAAGAATCTATACCCGAAAGTCAGTAGGCCTCAAATTGGAGAAGCAGAGCAGTATTAATGGCAGGCCTATTTGATCAATCCTGGGTCACAGGAAGAGTGTCCAGGCCACCCAGACATTAGGCAAATGAGGGGCAAGGGAGCTTATTCTAGACGCTGTCTTGGGCTGCCCCCTCATGGAAACCTCCAGCAAGAGGTTATGATGAGTGCCTATATGGAAGAAGATGAGGGCCATGTGGCAGTGTTTTGGTTTGAATTGTGGTCATTTCTGTGGCGGTTGGCAGGGATGACTTGGTCCACCTGGTCTTGAACTCTGGCGTGATTCCCCTCAGAGACTGAGTTCTGGAACTGAACTCAGAGAAGAATTGCCATGAATTGTGTTGGGATTTTAGGAGGCCACGCATGAGAGTTGCCCTTGGAAACTGAGATCTAGGCCCAGGGTGGCTTTCCACAGAGCACTGGGAATCTCAGCCAGGATATCACATGATTTTATTCTTAAAGACCTGGCAGCCATAATTGAGAGTCAAAACACACATGGACCTCACATTGTAGACCTCAATGGGCCTGGCTTGATGTGACCTTTTGGCCACTCTTGGGAAGCCTTGCCTCTGAGTGTTTCTCCAGAGCTTTCATTGAAATGAGATTCCTCACCATTTAGTGGTTCTTGAATGAATAGAAACCCACAGTGCCTCCAAGTTCATCCTTGAAAAATGGCTTGATAAATACCATGAAATTTTTGAAATTCCCATGACCAGGTGTGGCACTGGAGAACCTTTGGATGTCCTGTTGCTGATCATGAGTGTACCAGACAGTGCCTTGATTGACTGGGTTTCATGAAAATGGTGTAGAACAGAGATGCCAGTAAGTTGGAGCCTGCGGATTAGTGGGCCTAGAGCAGTGGTGTGCAGGTGTGTGATAAAACATCTGTGGTGGGGCCATGTGGATCTGCCATTGGCTTCCACATGGCTTGTGACTGACACGGTGAAGCCAGCAGACCCTTATATGTAAAGGCATCTTGTTATATGGAGAGGTTTCCGGGCAATGTTCAGAAACAGGTTGCTATGGTCAAGGGGGCAAGCTCTGTGGGATAGAAGCCTGGTTGGTGCATTGTCCTCGGACCCTGAGTCAGCACACGTGACAGTACTCCCTCCAGAACTGTGTCCCAGTTGAACTCCTTGTATTTCATGAAGCAAATAGGAAACTCCCAGTGAAGCAGCAAGAAACACCAGGAAAAGTGGAGGATGACCAAATGGCCTCACAGTCCACACGGGGAAACACTTAGACCCCAGTGGCCACAGTTGACCTACAAAGAGAGAATTCAGCACTGCTGCCTCATGTTCACTGGAAAATCAGAAACCATGTCCTCCAGGCTACATAGATGCAGACCAAGCTTTGATGGTCTCACTACAAAGGAAGATAAAGCTCCTGACAACAACATATATTTCAAGGGTCCAACCTCAGAGGCAGTTTCCCAAGAAGTCTTTAGGCCAGCAGAGCTCCATGTTTGTGGAGTGTTTACCCTGTCCCTTACTTATGGAAACTCCTCTACCACCTCCAAGGTTGTGAACTCCTGAGCATTTTCCATTGTATATATGTATTCACAGATTTTCTAACTCTTTTCTTCAAATTGTGTCTTACTCGGGGCAAAGGTAATGTCAAGGCATTGTTCTTGATGAGAGTGGGAAGATTTTTGGGTAGCACAGAATTGCATACACATTGGATTCATTTTCCTATTTTCCATTCAAAATACTGAATCCCTGACACTAACCCATACCCTCCTGGACTCTGATTACCAATCCTGATATGATGGAGGAAAATAACCCAAACAGAATAGCAATACATGCAGTTCAGAGGAGGCATGGTGTCTAATTGGACTTTCCTTTGGCATTATAAAGGCTAGGTGTTATAAATCTAGTCCAATTTAAGAGAAGTAGTTCTCCATTTGTTTGTAAAGTTAACCAATATGTGAATTCCTGTCTCCCTTTCTCTGTAGACTGTTCAGCACACGTATATTTACGTGCACATATAGAATCCTACCTGGTATCCCATGTACATTCTTGTGAGGTGGCTGACATGGCAGATACAAATTGTGAGAAGAGATCACTCCTCCTAAATGCTGTTGGAACTGAAAATTCAACCTATGGGTGAGCTTTCTACTTGAACAACATGATACATAAATCCATGTTCAGTAAATTAAATATTTTTGGATCTGTGGATGATGTATATTTCATGATGAATTTTGATTGGCATATATATTTCTACTTTTTAAAGTCTCTGTGTGTTTGTATGTTTGAATGTATATATATATATATATATATATATATATATATATATATATACATATACATATACACACACACACACACACACACACACACACACTCTCTCCAGATTTTTCAAAGTATGAAATATATGTGTCTTATTATACACTCCCTAAATTCATTCATGTTCATGTAGGTGGATTTATAATCATCTTTTCAAAAGATTATTCTCAGAAATATTCATCCACCTGAAATACACATTTGTTTCCTAGTGAATGGTGCTTAGAAATCCTAATATTTCTACTGTAACTGACCGAGTTTCGCATCAATGCAAGCAGATTCCTATGATACATGATGTGTATTTTGACGTTTCTTTTTTTTCGACACTGGTACATCACTATTTCTTCAGTTGATGCACATCATAAGATATATATTTCATCCACAATTTTCACAAATTTCCAGGCATTTGGTTCACTTTCAATCACTTCCTGCTTCAGAACACATGTACTCCTGTATATTTCTGGACTGGTCTTTTCATGAGACTTCTTTCCAAACACATTATTTTTGATTTCCATAATCACTTTTCAAGCAAATCTCACACAGCCTTCATGGTAAACCATAACCCTAATATAATCATTAGATATATAACTGGTTGGAATGAATGATTGTGTATCAATATTAGATTTCCTATATATTTTCAGGTATCAGTTCAATCCATTATGTAAATCGGAACCAGTTCTATTATTTATTCACAGTATGGTCTATTCATGCATTATCTCTATATTCATAGACACAGGGTACACCTATTGGTGCCCCCAAATACTAATCAATACGTCTTCAAGATATTGCTCCCAGAAACGGTGGAAGAAATACTCATGTCACCTGATCTACATATACATTTTATCACAGTGATATTCTGGACACATAATGCAAAGTTCACACTTATGATTGTACCAAAGTCTAAATGGAAAGTGAGCATGTATTACTAAAAACATCCTTGTCCAGATGCCTGATGCTCTCAAATGTCAATCCTATCGGTGACTACACAGTTGCTTCGTCCTAAGATTACATATTCAAACTCAACCCTGTTGAAAATATCTAATCCTATCACTCACTTTATACTTTGACTGATTTCCCAATGTCTCTATTGATATCTGCTTTCCTACATAATTTCCCATATTCATTATTGTGACTGACTCTTCACATGTGCTGACATTTACATCTACTCTCTAACTGACACCCTACTGCTAAAGAACTTTTGGTCCAAATGTTATACTCACTCTTCTTCCTAAACCTACTGACTCTCTTCCTAATCCTACCTACTATCCCTTTTTGACTGGATGTTCTCTTCCACATTCAATCATCCAAGGTACAAGGTCTTATGCCATTGTATATCAATTTATCTGAGACAGCTGTGCAGAATGTAATTCCAAGCTAAGTATCCCAGTCAAGGGCCCAATGCCCTTCTGGGCTTCAAAGCTTACTTAGATTTCTGTTTTCATACATATACTTCACCTATATATTATTATAAATATCGCAGGTTCCCAATACCATTCTTCATCCAGTAGAATGATTCCTAACCCAAATCCAACATGTTCTTACCCCTAACCATACACTGTTCCCTCAATCCAACTTTACAGAAGAGCAGGGACAGAGTTGGTCTTACAATAGAGGAATGTAGGGGATCTTCCACGTGCTGAGAACTCAAAGGTCCATGCAGAAATGATGCCTGGAGAAGATGTAGGCAGCTCTGAAGGACATGAGAGAGCAAAAGTCATCTTCCATGGCAAACAACCTGGTCAGGATGAAGGGTTGTGTCTGAATGAGCCGCACTCTTCTTAATGTAGACAAGATGGACCAAACCAGGCCTGTGTGGAAAGCTGTTCCTGGGTGCCTATGGAGGATATACCATTCTAACTTGTGAAAGTGTCACAGGAAGCAGGGGCAGCCTCCATCTCATAGGACCCTTGGAAGCAACTGTTAGGACAACTTGGTTGCTAAGGCAGTGACCTCATTCAGTTCCTGAAGGAAGTGACCTCACCTCACTTCTTTTGTGATGGAACTCTCTGAACTTGGCAACAAGGAAGCCAGGCACCCAGAGCCAGTTTCAGTCCCAGTCCCAGTGGGCTCACTTGTTTGCATTTACCAAGGACAGAGTCAGTCTTTCTTGGTACCTACTGATGTGAGGATGACCAAATGCCAGGAAAACTCTGAAGAGGGCACTTTTCCGAGAAAGCAGGTAGTGAGTGGCTCACGGGTGGCTCCTGACAACTTCATTGAGTAGGCCAAGGAGGCCAGATCTGAGAGAGGACGGGCCATTTAGGGGAACATTGTATGGCCCACCAGTCAGAAGACACTCCGGATAGTCACAGACCTACTTGGGGGAAGGAGGTGCCTTAGTGGGTGTGGGTGTGAGTTTATGGTTTTGTCTCATGTTCTGAGAATAGGTAGGAAAGGCAGTTTGTTTGGTTTGGAGTGGACTGTTTCTAGTAAGTCGTTGGACAAGGCGAGTGTTTCTATGTCTGTGTATCCCACGGTATCCCTGGTTGTAGACATTGGAAAAGAGAATGAATCAATGGATGCATCCTGTCTAGTAGAAAACTTTCCAGCATTCATCCTTTCCAATTTATGAATGGACTGGGGCTTGCCTTATCTATGGGCAACACCTACTATCTTGCTAAGTTCCTGTTTTCTTCCTGAATTCTGGCCACTCTCCAGAATAGGCTCATGGTTTTGTGTCCAAGATATGTACCACCTCCCAGCTCTATGACATGGCCATGCACTGGATAACTGAAGGGAATGGCAAGCATCTCAGAAAACTCAGATATCAGTGTGACCAGTAAAGTGTCAGTGGAGAAACCCTGCTTTGGGCCTTTTGCTTACCTATTGTTCTGTTGCCCTGAGTGTCAGGAAGGTCTTTGCCTCAGGCCACCCCTTTGTGAAGCCTGAAGTAAACAGTTTTCAAATGGAAATGAAGGGGCATCACCTGTGGCTTTTGGCTTAATTCCTGTGCAAAGGGATGTGTGTGAATCAGCCTCTTGGCCCTGTGTGAGGCTGTGGCTTAGAGTCTCAGCACCTGATGGATTAAAGAAAGATCCCATGTGTGCATCCAAAGCCAAAATGGCAAAAAGAGCAGTCATTGTGGATGAAGTCTCTCGCTTTCCTCTGGAAAGTTCCTGACCTCCATCAAGTGAGAATAGGGATCCTTTGGGTCAAATGAGTTCTTCAAAGCCCTGCAGAGGCTAGCCCATAGGTTCTTGGGTTTTCTCATGTCTCCAATTCACACAAAGAATCTATACCCGAAAGTCAGTAGGCCTCAAATTGGAGAAGCAGAGCAGTATTAATGGCAGGCCTATTTGATCAATCCTGGGTCACAGGAAGAGTGTCCAGGCCACCCAGACATTAGGCAAATGAGGGGCAAGGGAGCTTATTCTAGACGCTGTCTTGGGCTGCCCCCTCATGGAAACCTCCAGCAAGAGGTTATGATGAGTGCCTATATGGAAGAAGATGAGGGCCATGTGGCAGTGTTTTGGTTTGAATTGTGGTCATTTCTGTGGCGGTTGGCAGGGATGACTTGGTCCACCTGGTCTTGAACTCTGGCGTGATTCCCCTCAGAGACTGAGTTCTGGAACTGAACTCAGAGAAGAATTGCCATGAATTGTGTTGGGATTTTAGGAGGCCACGCATGAGAGTTGCCCTTGGAAACTGAGATCTAGGCCCAGGGTGGCTTTCCACAGAGCACTGGGAATCTCAGCCAGGATATCACATGATTTTATTCTTAAAGACCTGGCAGCCATAATTGAGAGTCAAAACACACATGGACCTCACATTGTAGACCTCAATGGGCCTGGCTTGATGTGACCTTTTGGCCACTCTTGGGAAGCCTTGCCTCTGAGTGTTTCTCCAGAGCTTTCATTGAAATGAGCTTCCTCACCATTTAGTGGTTCCTGAAAGAATAGAAACCCACAGTGCCTCCAAGTTCATCCTTGAAAAATGGCTTGATAAATACCATGAAATTTTTGAAATTCCCATGACCAGGTGTGGCACTGGAGAACCTTTGGATGTCCTGTTGCTGATCATGAGTGTACCAGACAGTGCCTTGATTGACTGGGTTTCATGAAAATGGTGTAGAACAGAGATGCCAGTAAGTTGGAGCCTGCGGATTAGTGGGCCTAGAGCAGTGGTGTGCAGGTGTGTGATAAAACATCTGTGGTGGGGCCATGTGGATCTGCCATTGGCTTCCACATGGCTTGTGACTGACACGGTGAAGCCAGCAGACCCTTATATGTAAAGGCATCTTGTTATATGGAGAGGTTTCCGGGCAATGTTCAGAAACAGGTTGCTATGGTCAAGGGGGCAAGCTCTGTGGGATAGAAGCCTGGTTGGTGCATTGTCCTCGGACCCTGAGTCAGCACACGTGACAGTACTCCCTCCAGAACTGTGTCCCAGTTGAACTCCTTGTATTTCATGAAGCAAATAGGAAACTCCCAGTGAAGCAGCAAGAAACACCAGGAAAAGTGGAGGATGACCAAATGGCCTCACAGTCCACACGGGGAAACACTTAGACCCCAGTGGCCACAGTTGACCTACAAAGAGAGAATTCAGCACTGCTGCCTCATGTTCACTGGAAAATCAGAAACCATGTCCTCCAGGCTACATAGATGCAGACCAAGCTTTGATGGTCTCACTACAAAGGAAGATAAAGCTCCTGACAACAACATATATTTCAAGGGTCCAACCTCAGAGGCAGTTTCCCAAGAAGTCTTTAGGCCAGCAGAGCTCCATGTTTGTGGAGTGTTTACCCTGTCCCTTACTTATGGAAACTCCTCTACCACCTCCAAGGTTGTGAACTCCTGAGCATTTTCCATTGTATATATGTATTCACAGATTTTCTAACTCTTTTCTTCAAATTGTGTCTTACTCGGGGCAAAGGTAATGTCAAGGCATTGTTCTTGATGAGAGTGGGAAGATTTTTGGGTAGCACAGAATTGCATACACATCGGATTCATTTTCCTATTTTCCATTCAAAATACTGAATCCCTGACACTAACCCATACCCTCCTGGACTCTGATTACCAATCCTGATATGATGGAGGAAAATAACCCAAACAGAATAGCAATACATGCAGTTCAGAGGAGGCATGGTGTCTAATTGGACTTTCCTTTGGCATTATAAAGGCTAGGTGTTATAAATCTAGTCCAATTTAAGAGAAGTAGTTCTCCATTTGTTTGTAAAGTTAACCAATATGTGAATTCCTGTCTCCCTTTCTCTGTAGACTGTTCAGCACATGTATATTTACATGCACATATAGAATCCTACCTGGTATCCCATGTACATTCTTGTGAGGTGGCTGACATGGCAGATACAAATTGTGAGAAGAGATCACTCCTCCTAAATGCTGTTGGAACTGAAAATTCAACCTATGGGTGAGCTTTCTACTTGAACAACATGATACATAAATCCATGTTCAGTAAATTAAATATTTTTGGATCTGTGGATGATGTATATTTCATGATGAATTTTGATTGGCATATATATTTCTACTTTTTAAAGTCTCTGTGTGTTTGTATGTTTGAATGTATATATATATATATATATATATATATATATATATATATATATATACATATACATATACACACACACACACACACACACACACATACACTCTCTCCAGATTTTTCAAAGTATGAAATATATGTGTCTTATTATACACTCCCTAAATTCATTCATGTTCATGTAGGTGGATTTATAATCATCTTTTCAAAAGATTATTCTCAGAAATATTCATCCACCTGAAATACACATTTGTTTCCTAGTGAATGGTGCTTAGAAATCCTAATATTTCTACTGTAACTGACCGAGTTTCGCATCAATGCAAGCAGATTCCTATGATACATGATGTGTATTTTGACGTTTCTTTTTTTTCGACACTGGTACATCACTATTTCTTCAGTTGATGCACATCATAAGATATATATTTCATCCACAATTTTCACAAATTTCCAGGCATTTGGTTCACTTTCAATCACTTCCTGCTTCAGAACACATGTACTCCTGTATATTTCTGGACTGGTCTTTTCATGAGACTTCTTTCCAAACACATTATTTTTGATTTCCATAATCACTTTTCAAGCAAATCTCACACAGCCTTCATGGTAAACCATAACCCTAATATAATCATTAGATATATAACTGGTTGGAATGAATGATTGTGTATCAATATTAGATTTCCTATATATTTTCAGGTATCAGTTCAATCCATTATGTAAATCGGAACCAGTTCTATTATTTATTCACAGTATGGTCTATTCATGCATTATCTCTATATTCATAGACACAGGGTACACCTATTGGTGCCCCCAAATACTAATCAATACGTCTTCAAGATATTGCTCCCAGAAATGGTGGAAGAAATACTCATGTCACCTGATCTACATATACATTTTATCACAGTGATATTCTGGACACATAATGCAAAGTTCACACTTATGATTGTACCAAAGTCTAAATGGAAAGTGAGCATGTATTACTAAAAACATCCTTGTCCAGATGCCTGATGCTCTCAAATGTCAATCCTATCGGTGACTACACAGTTGCTTCGTCCTAAGATTACATATTCAAACTCAACCCTGTTGAAAATATCTAATCCTATCACTCACTTTATACTTTGACTGATTTCCCAATGTCTCTATTGATATCTGCTTTCCTACATAATTTCCCATATTCATTATTGTGACTGACTCTTCACATGTGCTGACATTTACATCTACTCTCTAACTGACACCCTACTGCTAAAGAACTTTTGGTCCAAATGTTATACTCACTCTTCTTCCTAAACCTACTGACTCTCTTCCTAATCCTACCTACTATCCCTTTTTGACTGGATGTTCTCTTCCACATTCAATCATCCAAGGTACAAGGTCTTATGCCATTGTATATCAATTTATCTGAGACAGCTGTGCAGAATGTAATTCAAAGCTAAGTATCCCAGTCAAGGGCCCAATGCCCTTCTGGGCTTCAAAGCTTACTTAGATTTCTGTTTTCATACATATACTTCACCTATATATTATTATAAATATCGCAGGTTCCCAATACCATTCTTCATCCAGTAGAATGATTCCTAACCCAAATCCAACATGTTCTTACCCCTAACCATACACTGTTCCCTCAATCCAACTTTACAGAAGAGCAGGGACAGAGTTGGTCTTACAATAGAGGAATGTAGGGGATCTTCCACGTGCTGAGAACTCAAAGGTCCATGCAGAAATGATGCCTGGAGAAGATGTAGGCAGCTCTGAAGGACATGAGAGAGCAAAAGTCATCTTCCATGGCAAACAACCTGGTCAGGATGAAGGGTTGTGTCTGAATGAGCCGCACTCTTCTTAATGTAGACAAGATGGACCAAACCAGGCCTGTGTGGAAAGCTGTTCCTGGGTGCCTATGGAGGATATACCATTCTAACTTGTGAAAGTGTCACAGGAAGCAGGGGCAGCCTCCATCTCATAGGACCCTTGGAAGCAACTGTTAGGACAACTTGGTTGCTAAGGCAGTGACCTCATTCAGTTCCTGAAGGAAGTGACCTCACCTCACTTCTTTTGTGATGGAACTCTCTGAACTTGGCAACAAGGAAGCCAGGCACCCAGAGCCAGTTTCAGTCCCAGTCCCAGTGGGCTCACTTGTTTGCATTTACCAAGGACAGAGTCAGTCTTTCTTGGTACCTACTGATGTGAGGATGACCAAATGCCAGGAAAACTCTGAAGAGGGCACTTTTCCGAGAAAGCAGGTAGTGAGTGGCTCACGGGTGGCTCCTGACAACTTCATTGAGTAGGCCAAGGAGGCCAGATCTGAGAGAGGACGGGCCATTTAGGGGAACATTGTATGGCCCACCAGTCAGAAGACACTCCGGATAGTCACAGACCTACTTGGGGGAAGGAGGTGCCTTAGTGGGTGTGGGTGTGAGTTTATGGTTTTGTCTCATGTTCTGAGAATAGGTAGGAAAGGCAGTTTGTTTGGTTTGGAGTGGACTGTTTCTAGTAAGTCGTTGGACAAGGCGAGTGTTTCTATGTCTGTGTATCCCACGGTATCCCTGGTTGTAGACATTGGAAAAGAGAATGAATCAATGGATGCATCCTGTCTAGTAGAAAACTTTCCAGCATTCATCCTTTCCAATTTATGAATGGACTGGGGCTTGCCTTATCTATGGGCAACACCTACTATCTTGCTAAGTTCCTGTTTTCTTCCTGAATTCTGGCCACTCTCCAGAATAGGCTCATGGTTTTGTGTCCAAGATATGTACCACCTCCCAGCTCTATGACATGGCCATGCACTGGATAACTGAAGGGAATGGCAAGCATCTCAGAAAACTCAGATATCAGTGTGACCAGTAAAGTGTCAGTGGAGAAACCCTGCTTTGGGCCTTTTGCTTACCTATTGTTCTGTTGCCCTGAGTGTCAGGAAGGTCTTTGCCTCAGGCCACCCCTTTGTGAAGCCTGAAGTAAACAGTTTTCAAATGGAAATGAAGGGGCATCACCTGTGGCTTTTGGCTTAATTCCTGTGCAAAGGGATGTGTGTGAATCAGCCTCTTGGCCCTGTGTGAGGCTGTGGCTTAGAGTCTCAGCACCTGATGGATTAAAGAAAGATCCCATGTGTGCATCCAAAGCCAAAATGGCAAAAAGAGCAGTCATTGTGGATGAAGTCTCTCGCTTTCCTCTGGAAAGTTCCTGACCTCCATCAAGTGAGAATAGGGATCCTTTGGGTCAAATGAGTTCTTCAAAGCCCTGCAGAGGCTAGCCCATAGGTTCTTGGGTTTTCTCATGTCTCCAATTCACACAAAGAATCTATACCCGAAAGTCAGTAGGCCTCAAATTGGAGAAGCAGAGCAGTATTAATGGCAGGCCTATTTGATCAATCCTGGGTCACAGGAAGAGTGTCCAGGCCACCCAGACATTAGGCAAATGAGGGGCAAGGGAGCTTATTCTAGACGCTGTCTTGGGCTGCCCCCTCATGGAAACCTCCAGCAAGAGGTTATGATGAGTGCCTATATGGAAGAAGATGAGGGCCATGTGGCAGTGTTTTGGTTTGAATTGTGGTCATTTCTGTGGCGGTTGGCAGGGATGACTTGGTCCACCTGGTCTTGAACTCTGGCGTGATTCCCCTCAGAGACTGAGTTCTGGAACTGAACTCAGAGAAGAATTGCCATGAATTGTGTTGGGATTTTAGGAGGCCACGCATGAGAGTTGCCCTTGGAAACTGAGATCTAGGCCCAGGGTGGCTTTCCACAGAGCACTGGGAATCTCAGCCAGGATATCACATGATTTTATTCTTAAAGACCTGGCAGCCATAATTGAGAGTCAAAACACACATGGACCTCACATTGTAGACCTCAATGGGCCTGGCTTGATGTGACCTTTTGGCCACTCTTGGGAAGCCTTGCCTCTGAGTGTTTCTCCAGAGCTTTCATTGAAATGAGCTTCCTCACCATTTAGTGGTTCCTGAAAGAATAGAAACCCACAGTGCCTCCAAGTTCATCCTTGAAAAATGGCTTGATAAATACCATGAAATTTTTGAAATTCCCATGACCAGGTGTGGCACTGGAGAACCTTTGGATGTCCTGTTGCTGATCATGAGTGTACCAGACAGTGCCTTGATTGACTGGGTTTCATGAAAATGGTGTAGAACAGAGATGCCAGTAAGTTGGAGCCTGCGGATTAGTGGGCCTAGAGCAGTGGTGTGCAGGTGTGTGATAAAACATCTGTGGTGGGGCCATGTGGATCTGCCATTGGCTTCCACATGGCTTGTGACTGACACGGTGAAGCCAGCAGACCCTTATATGTAAAGGCATCTTGTTATATGGAGAGGTTTCCGGGCAATGTTCAGAAACAGGTTGCTATGGTCAAGGGGGCAAGCTCTGTGGGATAGAAGCCTGGTTGGTGCATTGTCCTCGGACCCTGAGTCAGCACACGTGACAGTACTCCCTCCAGAACTGTGTCCCAGTTGAACTCCTTGTATTTCATGAAGCAAATAGGAAACTCCCAGTGAAGCAGCAAGAAACACCAGGAAAAGTGGAGGATGACCAAATGGCCTCACAGTCCACACGGGGAAACACTTAGACCCCAGTGGCCACAGTTGACCTACAAAGAGAGAATTCAGCACTGCTGCCTCATGTTCACTGGAAAATCAGAAACCATGTCCTCCAGGCTACATAGATGCAGACCAAGCTTTGATGGTCTCACTACAAAGGAAGATAAAGCTCCTGACAACAACATATATTTCAAGGGTCCAACCTCAGAGGCAGTTTCCCAAGAAGTCTTTAGGCCAGCAGAGCTCCATGTTTGTGGAGTGTTTACCCTGTCCCTTACTTATGGAAACTCCTCTACCACCTCCAAGGTTGTGAACTCCTGAGCATTTTCCATTGTATATATGTATTCACAGATTTTCTAACTCTTTTCTTCAAATTGTGTCTTACTCGGGGCAAAGGTAATGTCAAGGCATTGTTCTTGATGAGAGTGGGAAGATTTTTGGGTAGCACAGAATTGCATACACATCGGATTCATTTTCCTATTTTCCATTCAAAATACTGAATCCCTGACACTAACCCATACCCTCCTGGACTCTGATTACCAATCCTGATATGATGGAGGAAAATAACCCAAACAGAATAGCAATACATGCAGTTCAGAGGAGGCATGGTGTCTAATTGGACTTTCCTTTGGCATTATAAAGGCTAGGTGTTATAAATCTAGTCCAATTTAAGAGAAGTAGTTCTCCATTTGTTTGTAAAGTTAACCAATATGTGAATTCCTGTCTCCCTTTCTCTGTAGACTGTTCAGCACATGTATATTTACATGCACATATAGAATCCTACCTGGTATCCCATGTACATTCTTGTGAGGTGGCTGACATGGCAGATACAAATTGTGAGAAGAGATCACTCCTCCTAAATGCTGTTGGAACTGAAAATTCAACCTATGGGTGAGCTTTCTACTTGAACAACATGATACATAAATCCATGTTCAGTAAATTAAATATTTTTGGATCTGTGGATGATGTATATTTCATGATGAATTTTGATTGGCATATATATTTCTACTTTTTAAAGTCTCTGTGTGTTTGTATGTTTGAATGTATATATATATATATATATATATATATATATATATATATACATATACATATACACACACACACACACACACACACACATACACTCTCTCCAGATTTTTCAAAGTATGAAATATATGTGTCTTATTATACACTCCCTAAATTCATTCATGTTCATGTAGGTGGATTTATAATCATCTTTTCAAAAGATTATTCTCAGAAATATTCATCCACCTGAAATACACATTTGTTTCCTAGTGAATGGTGCTTAGAAATCCTAATATTTCTACTGTAACTGACCAAGTTTCGCATCAATGCAAGCAGATTCCTATGATACATGATGTGTATTTTGACGTTTCTTTTTTTTCGACACTGGTACATCACTATTTCTTCAGTTGATGCACATCATAAGATATATATTTCATCCACAATTTTCACAAATTTCCAGGCATTTGGTTCACTTTCAATCACTTCCTGCTTCAGAACACATGTACTCCTGTATATTTCTGGACTGGTCTTTTCATGAGACTTCTTTCCAAACACATTATTTTTGATTTCCATAATCACTTTTCAAGCAAATCTCACACAGCCTTCATGGTAAACCATAACCCTAATATAATCATTAGATATATAACTGGTTGGAATGAATGATTGTGTATCAATATTAGATTTCCTATATATTTTCAGGTATCAGTTCAATCCATTATGTAAATCGGAACCAGTTCTATTATTTATTCACAGTATGGTCTATTCATGCATTATCTCTATATTCATAGACACAGGGTACACCTATTGGTGCCCCCAAATACTAATCAATACGTCTTCAAGATATTGCTCCCAGAAACGGTGGAAGAAATACTCATGTCACCTGATCTACATATACATTTTATCACAGTGATATTCTGGACACATAATGCAAAGTTCACACTTATGATTGTACCAAAGTCTAAATGGAAAGTGAGCATGTATTACTAAAAACATCCTTGTCCAGATGCCTGATGCTCTCAAATGTCAATCCTATCGGTGACTACACAGTTGCTTCGTCCTAAGATTACATATTCAAACTCAACCCTGTTGAAAATATCTAATCCTATCACTCACTTTATACTTTGACTGATTTCCCAATGTCTCTATTGATATCTGCTTTCCTACATAATTTCCCATATTCATTATTGTGACTGACTCTTCACATGTGCTGACATTTACATCTACTCTCTAACTGACACCCTACTGCTAAAGAACTTTTGGTCCAAATGTTATACTCACTCTTCTTCCTAAACCTACTGACTCTCTTCCTAATCCTACCTACTATCCCTTTTTGACTGGATGTTCTCTTCCACATTCAATCATCCAAGGTACAAGGTCTTATGCCATTGTATATCAATTTATCTGAGACAGCTGTGCAGAATGTAATTCCAAGCTAAGTATCCCAGTCAAGGGCCCAATGCCCTTCTGGGCTTCAAAGCTTACTTAGATTTCTGTTTTCATACATATACTTCACCTATATATTATTATAAATATCGCAGGTTCCCAATACCATTCTTCATCCAGTAGAATGATTCCTAACCCAAATCCAACATGTTCTTACCCCTAACCATACACTGTTCCCTCAATCCAACTTTACAGAAGAGCAGGGACAGAGTTGGTCTTACAATAGAGGAATGTAGGGGATCTTCCACGTGCTGAGAACTCAAAGGTCCATGCAGAAATGATGCCTGGAGAAGATGTAGGCAGCTCTGAAGGACATGAGAGAGCAAAAGTCATCTTCCATGGCAAACAACCTGGTCAGGATGAAGGGTTGTGTCTGAATGAGCCGCACTCTTCTTAATGTAGACAAGATGGACCAAACCAGGCCTGTGTGGAAAGCTGTTCCTGGGTGCCTATGGAGGATATACCATTCTAACTTGTGAAAGTGTCACAGGAAGCAGGGGCAGCCTCCATCTCATAGGACCCTTGGAAGCAACTGTTAGGACAACTTGGTTGCTAAGGCAGTGACCTCATTCAGTTCCTGAAGGAAGTGACCTCACCTCACTTCTTTTGTGATGGAACTCTCTGAACTTGGCAACAAGGAAGCCAGGCACCCAGAGCCAGTTTCAGTCCCAGTCCCAGTGGGCTCACTTGTTTGCATTTACCAAGGACAGAGTCAGTCTTTCTTGGTACCTACTGATGTGAGGATGACCAAATGCCAGGAAAACTCTGAAGAGGGCACTTTTCCGAGAAAGCAGGTAGTGAGTGGCTCACGGGTGGCTCCTGACAACTTCATTGAGTAGGCCAAGGAGGCCAGATCTGAGAGAGGACGGGCCATTTAGGGGAACATTGTATGGCCCACCAGTCAGAAGACACTCCGGATAGTCACAGACCTACTTGGGGGAAGGAGGTGCCTTAGTGGGTGTGGGTGTGAGTTTATGGTTTTGTCTCATGTTCTGAGAATAGGTAGGAAAGGCAGTTTGTTTGGTTTGGAGTGGACTGTTTCTAGTAAGTCGTTGGACAAGGCGAGTGTTTCTATGTCTGTGTATCCCACGGTATCCCTGGTTGTAGACATTGGAAAAGAGAATGAATCAATGGATGCATCCTGTCTAGTAGAAAACTTTCCAGCATTCATCCTTTCCAATTTATGAATGGACTGGGGCTTGCCTTATCTATGGGCAACACCTACTATCTTGCTAAGTTCCTGTTTTCTTCCTGAATTCTGGCCACTCTCCAGAATAGGCTCATGGTTTTGTGTCCAAGATATGTACCACCTCCCAGCTCTATGACATGGCCATGCACTGGATAACTGAAGGGAATGGCAAGCATCTCAGAAAACTCAGATATCAGTGTGACCAGTAAAGTGTCAGTGGAGAAACCCTGCTTTGGGCCTTTTGCTTACCTATTGTTCTGTTGCCCTGAGTGTCAGGAAGGTCTTTGCCTCAGGCCACCCCTTTGTGAAGCCTGAAGTAAACAGTTTTCAAATGGAAATGAAGGGGCATCACCTGTGGCTTTTGGCTTAATTCCTGTGCAAAGGGATGTGTGTGAATCAGCCTCTTGGCCCTGTGTGAGGCTGTGGCTTAGAGTCTCAGCACCTGATGGATTAAAGAAAGATCCCATGTGTGCATCCAAAGCCAAAATGGCAAAAAGAGCAGTCATTGTGGATGAAGTCTCTCGCTTTCCTCTGGAAAGTTCCTGACCTCCATCAAGTGAGAATAGGGATCCTTTGGGTCAAATGAGTTCTTCAAAGCCCTGCAGAGGCTAGCCCATAGGTTCTTGGGTTTTCTCATGTCTCCAATTCACACAAAGAATCTATACCCGAAAGTCAGTAGGCCTCAAATTGGAGAAGCAGAGCAGTATTAATGGCAGGCCTATTTGATCAATCCTGGGTCACAGGAAGAGTGTCCAGGCCACCCAGACATTAGGCAAATGAGGGGCAAGGGAGCTTATTCTAGACGCTGTCTTGGGCTGCCCCCTCATGGAAACCTCCAGCAAGAGGTTATGATGAGTGCCTATATGGAAGAAGATGAGGGCCATGTGGCAGTGTTTTGGTTTGAATTGTGGTCATTTCTGTGGCGGTTGGCAGGGATGACTTGGTCCACCTGGTCTTGAACTCTGGCGTGATTCCCCTCAGAGACTGAGTTCTGGAACTGAACTCAGAGAAGAATTGCCATGAATTGTGTTGGGATTTTAGGAGGCCACGCATGAGAGTTGCCCTTGGAAACTGAGATCTAGGCCCAGGGTGGCTTTCCACAGAGCACTGGGAATCTCAGCCAGGATATCACATGATTTTATTCTTAAAGACCTGGCAGCCATAATTGAGAGTCAAAACACACATGGACCTCACATTGTAGACCTCAATGGGCCTGGCTTGATGTGACCTTTTGGCCACTCTTGGGAAGCCTTGCCTCTGAGTGTTTCTCCAGAGCTTTCATTGAAATGAGATTCCTCACCATTTAGTGGTTCCTGAATGAATAGAAACCCACAGTGCCTCCAAGTTCATCCTTGAAAAATGGCTTGATAAATACCATGAAATTTTTGAAATTCCCATGACCAGGTGTGGCACTGGAGAACCTTTGGATGTCCTGTTGCTGATCATGAGTGTACCAGACAGTGCCTTGATTGACTGGGTTTCATGAAAATGGTGTAGAACAGAGATGCCAGTAAGTTGGAGCCTGCGGATTAGTGGGCCTAGAGCAGTGGTGTGCAGGTGTGTGATAAAACATCTGTGGTGGGGCCATGTGGATCTGCCATTGGCTTCCACATGGCTTGTGACTGACACGGTGAAGCCAGCAGACCCTTATATGTAAAGGCATCTTGTTATATGGAGAGGTTTCCGGGCAATGTTCAGAAACAGGTTGCTATGGTCAAGGGGGCAAGCTCTGTGGGATAGAAGCCTGGTTGGTGCATTGTCCTCGGACCCTGAGTCAGCACACGTGACAGTACTCCCTCCAGAACTGTGTCCCAGTTGAACTCCTTGTATTTCATGAAGCAAATAGGAAACTCCCAGTGAAGCAGCAAGAAACACCAGGAAAAGTGGAGGATGACCAAATGGCCTCACAGTCCACACGGGGAAACACTTAGACCCCAGTGGCCACAGTTGACCTACAAAGAGAGAATTCAGCACTGCTGCCTCATGTTCACTGGAAAATCAGAAACCATGTCCTCCAGGCTACATAGATGCAGACCAAGCTTTGATGGTCTCACTACAAAGGAAGATAAAGCTCCTGACAACAACATATATTTCAAGGGTCCAACCTCAGAGGCAGTTTCCCAAGAAGTCTTTAGGCCAGCAGAGCTCCATGTTTGTGGAGTGTTTACCCTGTCCCTTACTTATGGAAACTCCTCTACCACCTCCAAGGTTGTGAACTCCTGAGCATTTTCCATTGTATATATGTATTCACAGATTTTCTAACTCTTTTCTTCAAATTGTGTCTTACTCGGGGCAAAGGTAATGTCAAGGCATTGTTCTTGATGAGAGTGGGAAGATTTTTGGGTAGCACAGAATTGCATACACATTGGATTCATTTTCCTATTTTCCATTCAAAATACTGAATCCCTGACACTAACCCATACCCTCCTGGACTCTGATTACCAATCCTGATATGATGGAGGAAAATAACCCAAACAGAATAGCAATACATGCAGTTCAGAGGAGGCATGGTGTCTAATTGGACTTTCCTTTGGCATTATAAAGGCTAGGTGTTATAAATCTAGTCCAATTTAAGAGAAGTAGTTCTCCATTTGTTTGTAAAGTTAACCAATATGTGAATTCCTGTCTCCCTTTCTCTGTAGACTGTTCAGCACACGTATATTTACGTGCACATATAGAATCCTACCTGGTATCCCATGTACATTCTTGTGAGGTGGCTGACATGGCAGATACAAATTGTGAGAAGAGATCACTCCTCCTAAATGCTGTTGGAACTGAAAATTCAACCTATGGGTGAGCTTTCTACTTGAACAACATGATACATAAATCCATGTTCAGTAAATTAAATATTTTTGGATCTGTGGATGATGTATATTTCATGATGAATTTTGATTGGCATATATATTTCTACTTTTTAAAGTCTCTGTGTGCTTGTATGTTTGAATGTATATATATATATATATATATATATATATATATATATATATATACACACACACACACACACACACACACACTCTCCAGATTTTTCAAAGTATGAAATATATGTGTCTTATTATACACTCCCTAAATTCATTCATGTTCATGTAGGTGGATTTATAATCATCTTTTCAAAAGATTATTCTCAGAAATATTCATCCACCTGAAATACACATTTGTTTCCTAGTGAATGGTGCTTAGAAATCCTAATATTTCTACTGTAACTGACCGAGTTTCGCATCAATGCAAGCAGATTCCTATGATACATGATGTGTATTTTGACGTTTCTTTTTTTTCGACACTGGTACATCACTATTTCTTCAGTTGATGCACATCATAAGATATATATTTCATCCACAATTTTCACAAATTTCCAGGCATTTGGTTCACTTTCAATCACTTCCTGCTTCAGAACACATGTACTCCTGTATATTTCTGGACTGGTCTTTTCATGAGACTTCTTTCCAAACACATTATTTTTGATTTCCATAATCACTTTTCAAGCAAATCTCACACAGCCTTCATGGTAAACCATAACCCTAATATAATCATTAGATATATAACTGGTTGGAATGAATGATTGTGTATCAATATTAGATTTCCTATATATTTTCAGGTATCAGTTCAATCCATTATGTAAATCGGAACCAGTTCTGTTATTTATTCACAGTATGGTCTATTCATGCATTATCTCTATATTCATAGACACAGGGTACACCTATTGGTGCCCCCAAATACTAATCAATACGTCTTCAAGATATTGCTCCCAGAAACGGTGGAAGAAATACTCATGTCACCTGATCTACATATACATTTTATCACAGTGATATTCTGGACACATAATGCAAAGTTCACACTTATGATTGTTCCAAAGTCTAAATGGAAAGTGAGCATGTATTACTAAAAACATCCTTGTCCAGATGCCTGATGCTCTCAAATGTCAATCCTATCGGTGACTACCCAGTTGCTTCGTCCTAAGATTACATATTCAAACTCAACCCTGTTGAAAATATCTAATCCTATCACTCACTTTATACTTTGACTGATTTCCCAATGTCTCTATTGATATCTGCTTTCCTACATAATTTCCCATATTCATTATTGTGACTGACTCTTCACATGTGCTGACATTTACATCTACTCTCTAACTGACACCCTACTGCTAAAGAACTTTTGGTCCAAATGTTATACTCACTCTTCTTCCTAAACCTACTGACTCTCTTCCTAATCCTACCTACTATCCCTTTTTGACTGGATGTTCTCTTCCACATTCAATCATCCAAGGTACAAGGTCTTATGCCATTGTATATCAATTTATCTGAGACAGCTGTGCAGAATGTAATTCCAAGCTAAGTATCCCAGTCAAGGGCCCAATGCCCTTCTGGGCTTCAAAGCTTACTTAGATTTCTGTTTTCATACATATACTTCACCTATATATTATTATAAATATCGCAGGTTCCCAATACCATTCTTCATCCAGTAGAATGATTCCTAACCCAAATCCAACATGTTCTTACCCCTAACCATACACTGTTCCCTCAATCCAACTTTACAGAAGAGCAGGGACAGAGTTGGTCTTACAATAGAGGAATGTAGGGGATCTTCCACGTGCTGAGAACTCAAAGGTCCATGCAGAAATGATGCCTGGAGAAGATGTAGGCAGCTCTGAAGGACATGAGAGAGCAAAAGTCATCTTCCATGGCAAACAACCTGGTCAGGATGAAGGGTTGTGTCTGAATGAGCCGCACTCTTCTTAATGTAGACAAGATGGACCAAACCAGGCCTGTGTGGAAAGCTGTTCCTGGGTGCCTATGGAGGATATACCATTCTAACTTGTGAAAGTGTCACAGGAAGCAGGGGCAGCCTCCATCTCATAGGACCCTTGGAAGCAACTGTTAGGACAACTTGGTTGCTAAGGCAGTGACCTCATTCAGTTCCTGAAGGAAGTGACCTCACCTCACTTCTTTTGTGATGGAACTCTCTGAACTTGGCAACAAGGAAGCCAGGCACCCAGAGCCAGTTTCAGTCCCAGTCCCAGTGGGCTCACTTGTTTGCATTTACCAAGGACAGAGTCAGTCTTTCTTGGTACCTACTGATGTGAGGATGACCAAATGCCAGGAAAACTCTGAAGAGGGCACTTTTCCGAGAAAGCAGGTAGTGAGTGGCTCACGGGTGGCTCCTGACAACTTCATTGAGTAGGCCAAGGAGGCCAGATCTGAGAGAGGACGGGCCATTTAGGGGAACATTGTATGGCCCACCAGTCAGAAGACACTCCGGATAGTCACAGACCTACTTGGGGGAAGGAGGTGCCTTAGTGGGTGTGGGTGTGAGTTTATGGTTTTGTCTCATGTTCTGAGAATAGGTAGGAAAGGCAGTTTGTTTGGTTTGGAGTGGACTGTTTCTAGTAAGTCGTTGGACAAGGCGAGTGTTTCTATGTCTGTGTATCCCACGGTATCCCTGGTTGTAGACATTGGAAAAGAGAATGAATCAATGGATGCATCCTGTCTAGTAGAAAACTTTCCAGCATTCATCCTTTCCAATTTATGAATGGACTGGGGCTTGCCTTATCTATGGGCAACACCTACTATCTTGCTAAGTTCCTGTTTTCTTCCTGAATTCTGGCCACTCTCCAGAATAGGCTCATGGTTTTGTGTCCAAGATATGTACCACCTCCCAGCTCTATGACATGGCCATGCACTGGATAACTGAAGGGAATGGCAAGCATCTCAGAAAACTCAGATATCAGTGTGACCAGTAAAGTGTCAGTGGAGAAACCCTGCTTTGGGCCTTTTGCTTACCTATTGTTCTGTTGCCCTGAGTGTCAGGAAGGTCTTTGCCTCAGGCCACCCCTTTGTGAAGCCTGAAGTAAACAGTTTTCAAATGGAAATGAAGGGGCATCACCTGTGGCTTTTGGCTTAATTCCTGTGCAAAGGGATGTGTGTGAATCAGCCTCTTGGCCCTGTGTGAGGCTGTGGCTTAGAGTCTCAGCACCTGATGGATTAAAGAAAGATCCCATGTGTGCATCCAAAGCCAAAATGGCAAAAAGAGCAGTCATTGTGGATGAAGTCTCTCGCTTTCCTCTGGAAAGTTCCTGACCTCCATCAAGTGAGAATAGGGATCCTTTGGGTCAAATGAGTTCTTCAAAGCCCTGCAGAGGCTAGCCCATAGGTTCCTGGGTTTTCTCATGTCTCCAATTCACACAAAGAATCTATACCCGAAAGTCAGTAGGCCTCAAATTGGAGAAGCAGAGCAGTATTAATGGCAGGCCTATTTGATCAATCCTGGGTCACAGGAAGAGTGTCCAGGCCACCCAGACATTAGGCAAATGAGGGGCAAGGGAGCTTATTCTAGACGCTGTCTTGGGCTGCCCCCTCATGGAAACCTCCAGCAAGAGGTTATGATGAGTGCCTATATGGAAGAAGATGAGGGCCATGTGGCAGTGCTTTGGTTTGAATTGTGGTCATTTCTGTGGCGGTTGGCAGGGATGACTTGGTCCACCTGGTCTTGAACTCTGGCGTGATTCCCCTCAGAGACTGAGTTCTGGAACTGAACTCAGAGAAGAATTGCCATGAATTGTGTTGGGATTTTAGGAGGCCACGCATGAGAGTTGCCCTTGGAAACTGAGATCTAGGCCCAGGGTGGCTTTCCACAGAGCACTGGGAATCTCAGCCAGGATATCACATGATTTTATTCTTAAAGACCTGGCAGCCATAATTGAGAGTCAAAACACACATGGACCTCACGTTGTAGACCTCAATGGGCCTGGCTTGATGTGACCGTTTGGCCACTCTTGGGAAGCCTTGCCTCTGAGTGTTTCTCCAGAGCTTTCATTGAAATGAGATTCCTCACCATTTAGTGGTTCCTGAATGAATAGAAACCCACAGTGCCTCCAAGTTCATCCTTGAAAAATGGCTTGATAAATACCATGAAATTTTTGAAATTCCCATGACCAGGTGTGGCACTGGAGAACCTTTGGATGTCCTGTTGCTGATCATGAGTGTACCAGACAGTGCCTTGATTGACTGGGTTTCATGAAAATGGTGTAGAACAGAGATGCCAGTAAGTTGGAGCCTGCGGATTAGTGGGCCTAGAGCAGTGGTGTGCAGGTGTGTGATAAAACATCTGTGGTGGGGCCATGTGGATCTGCCATTGGCTTCCACATGGCTTGTGACTGACACGGTGAAGCCAGCAGACCCTTATATGTAAAGGCATCTTGTTATATGGAGAGGTTTCCGGGCAATGTTCAGAAACAGGTTGCTATGGTCAAGGGGGCAAGCTCTGTGGGATAGAAGCCTGGTTGGTGCATTGTCCTCGGACCCTGAGTCAGCACACGTGACAGTACTCCCTCCAGAACTGTGTCCCAGTTGAACTCCTTGTATTTCATGAAGCAAATAGGAAACTCCCAGTGAAGCAGCAAGAAACACCAGGAAAAGTGGAGGATGACCAAATGGCCTCACAGTCCACACGGGGAAACACTTAGACCCCAGTGGCCACAGTTGACCTACAAAGAGAGAATTCAGCACTGCTGCCTCATGTTCACTGGAAAATCAGAAACCATGTCCTCCAGGCTACATAGATGCAGACCAAGCTTTGATGGTCTCACTACAAAGGAAGATAAAGCTCCTGACAACAACATATATTTCAAGGGTCCAACCTCAGAGGCAGTTTCCCAAGAAGTCTTTAGGCCAGCAGAGCTCCATGTTTGTGGAGTGTTTACCCTGTCCCTTACTTATGGAAACTCCTCTACCACCTCCAAGGTTGTGAACTCCTGAGCATTTTCCATTGTATATATGTATTCACAGATTTTCTAACTCTTTTCTTCAAATTGTGTCTTACTCGGGGCAAAGGTAATGTCAAGGCATTGTTCTTGATGAGAGTGGGAAGATTTTTGGGTAGCACAGAATTGCATACACATCGGATTCATTTTCCTATTTTCCATTCAAAATACTGAATCCCTGACACTAACCCATACCCTCCTGGACTCTGATTACCAATCCTGATATGATGGAGGAAAATAACCCAAACAGAATAGCAATACATGCAGTTCAGAGGAGGCATGGTGTCTAATTGGACTTTCCTTTGGCATTATAAAGGCTAGGTGTTATAAATCTAGTCCAATTTAAGAGAAGTAGTTCTCCATTTGTTTGTAAAGTTAACCAATATGTGAATTCCTGTCTCCCTTTCTCTGTAGACTGTTCAGCACACGTATATTTACATGCACATATAGAATCCTACCTGGTATCCCATGTACATTCTTGTGAGGTGGCTGACATGGCAGATACAAATTGTGAGAAGAGATCACTCCTCCTAAATGCTGTTGGAACTGAAAATTCAACCTATGGGTGAGCTTTCTACTTGAACAACATGATACATAAATCCATGTTCAGTAAATTAAATATTTTTGGATCTGTGGATGATGTATATTTCATGATGAATTTTGATTGGCATATATATTTCTACTTTTTAAAGTCTCTGTGTGTTTGTATGTTTGAATGTATATATATATATATATATATACATATACACACACACACACACACACACACACACACTCTCTCCAGATTTTTCAAAGTATGAAATATATGTGTCTTATTATACACTCCCTAAATTCATTCATGTTCATGTAGGTGGATTTATAATCATCTTTTCAAAAGATTATTCTCAGAAATATTCATCCACCTGAAATACACATTTGTTTCCTAGTGAATGGTGCTTAGAAATCCTAATATTTCTACTGTAACTGACCGAGTTTCGCATCAATGCAAGCAGATTCCTATGATACATGATGTGTATTTTGACGTTTCTTTTTTTTCGACACTGGTACATCACTATTTCTTCAGTTGATGCACATCATAAGATATATATTTCATCCACAATTTTCACAAATTTCCAGGCATTTGGTTCACTTTCAATCACTTCCTGCTTCAGAACACATGTACTCCTGTATATTTCTGGACTGGTCTTTTCATGAGACTTCTTTCCAAACACATTATTTTTGATTTCCATAATCACTTTTCAAGCAAATCTCACACAGCCTTCATGGTAAACCATAACCCTAATATAATCATTAGATATATAACTGGTTGGAATGAATGATTGTGTATCAATATTAGATTTCCTATATATTTTCAGGTATCAGTTCAATCCATTATGTAAATCGGAACCAGTTCTATTATTTATTCACAGTATGGTCTATTCATGCATTATCTCTATATTCATAGACACAGGGTACACCTATTGGTGCCCCCAAATACTAATCAATACGTCTTCAAGATATTGCTCCCAGAAACGGTGGAAGAAATACTCATGTCACCTGATCTACATATACATTTTATCACAGTGATATTCTGGACACATAATGCAAAGTTCACACTTATGATTGTACCAAAGTCTAAATGGAAAGTGAGCATGTATTACTAAAAACATCCTTGTCCAGATGCCTGATGCTCTCAAATGTCAATCCTATCGGTGACTACACAGTTGCTTCGTCCTAAGATTACATATTCAAACTCAACCCTGTTGAAAATATCTAATCCTATCACTCACTTTATACTTTGACTGATTTCCCAATGTCTCTATTGATATCTGCTTTCCTACATAATTTCCCATATTCATTATTGTGACTGACTCTTCACATGTGCTGACATTTACATCTACTCTCTAACTGACACCCTACTGCTAAAGAACTTTTGGTCCAAATGTTATACTCACTCTTCTTCCTAAACCTACTGACTCTCTTCCTAATCCTACCTACTATCCCTTTTTGACTGGATGTTCTCTTCCACATTCAATCATCCAAGGTACAAGGTCTTATGCCATTGTATATCAATTTATCTGAGACAGCTGTGCAGAATGTAATTCCAAGCTAAGTATCCCAGTCAAGGGCCCAATGCCCTTCTGGGCTTCAAAGCTTACTTAGATTTCTGTTTTCATACATATACTTCACCTATATATTATTATAAATATCGCAGGTTCCCAATACCATTCTTCATCCAGTAGAATGATTCCTAACCCAAATCCAACATGTTCTTACCCCTAACCATACACTGTTCCCTCAATCCAACTTTACAGAAGAGCAGGGACAGAGTTGGTCTTACAATAGAGGAATGTAGGGGATCTTCCACGTGCTGAGAACTCAAAGGTCCATGCAGAAATGATGCCTGGAGAAGATGTAGGCAGCTCTGAAGGACATGAGAGAGCAAAAGTCATCTTCCATGGCAAACAACCTGGTCAGGATGAAGGGTTGTGTCTGAATGAGCCGCACTCTTCTTAATGTAGACAAGATGGACCAAACCAGGCCTGTGTGGAAAGCTGTTCCTGGGTGCCTATGGAGGATATACCATTCTAACTTGTGAAAGTGTCACAGGAAGCAGGGGCAGCCTCCATCTCATAGGACCCTTGGAAGCAACTGTTAGGACAACTTGGTTGCTAAGGCAGTGACCTCATTCAGTTCCTGAAGGAAGTGACCTCACCTCACTTCTTTTGTGATGGAACTCTCTGAACTTGGCAACAAGGAAGCCAGGCACCCAGAGCCAGTTTCAGTCCCAGTCCCAGTGGGCTCACTTGTTTGCATTTACCAAGGACAGAGTCAGTCTTTCTTGGTACCTACTGATGTGAGGATGACCAAATGCCAGGAAAACTCTGAAGAGGGCACTTTTCCGAGAAAGCAGGTAGTGAGTGGCTCACGGGTGGCTCCTGACAACTTCATTGAGTAGGCCAAGGAGGCCAGATCTGAGAGAGGACGGGCCATTTAGGGGAACATTGTATGGCCCACCAGTCAGAAGACACTCCGGATAGTCACAGACCTACTTGGGGGAAGGAGGTGCCTTAGTGGGTGTGGGTGTGAGTTTATGGTTTTGTCTCATGTTCTGAGAATAGGTAGGAAAGGCAGTTTGTTTGGTTTGGAGTGGACTGTTTCTAGTAAGTCGTTGGACAAGGCGAGTGTTTCTATGTCTGTGTATCCCACGGTATCCCTGGTTGTAGACATTGGAAAAGAGAATGAATCAATGGATGCATCCTGTCTAGTAGAAAACTTTCCAGCATTCATCCTTTCCAATTTATGAATGGACTGGGGCTTGCCTTATCTATGGGCAACACCTACTATCTTGCTAAGTTCCTGTTTTCTTCCTGAATTCTGGCCACTCTCCAGAATAGGCTCATGGTTTTGTGTCCAAGATATGTACCACCTCCCAGCTCTATGACATGGCCATGCACTGGATAACTGAAGGGAATGGCAAGCATCTCAGAAAACTCAGATATCAGTGTGACCAGTAAAGTGTCAGTGGAGAAACCCTGCTTTGGGCCTTTTGCTTACCTATTGTTCTGTTGCCCTGAGTGTCAGGAAGGTCTTTGCCTCAGGCCACCCCTTTGTGAAGCCTGAAGTAAACAGTTTTCAAATGGAAATGAAGGGGCATCACCTGTGGCTTTTGGCTTAATTCCTGTGCAAAGGGATGTGTGTGAATCAGCCTCTTGGCCCTGTGTGAGGCTGTGGCTTAGAGTCTCAGCACCTGATGGATTAAAGAAAGATCCCATGTGTGCATCCAAAGCCAAAATGGCAAAAAGAGCAGTCATTGTGGATGAAGTCTCTCGCTTTCCTCTGGAAAGTTCCTGACCTCCATCAAGTGAGAATAGGGATCCTTTGGGTCAAATGAGTTCTTCAAAGCCCTGCAGAGGCTAGCCCATAGGTTCTTGGGTTTTCTCATGTCTCCAATTCACACAAAGAATCTATACCCGAAAGTCAGTAGGCCTCAAATTGGAGAAGCAGAGCAGTATTAATGGCAGGCCTATTTGATCAATCCTGGGTCACAGGAAGAGTGTCCAGGCCACCCAGACATTAGGCAAATGAGGGGCAAGGGAGCTTATTCTAGACGCTGTCTTGGGCTGCCCCCTCATGGAAACCTCCAGCAAGAGGTTATGATGAGTGCCTATATGGAAGAAGATGAGGGCCATGTGGCAGTGTTTTGGTTTGAATTGTGGTCATTTCTGTGGCGGTTGGCAGGGATGACTTGGTCCACCTGGTCTTGAACTCTGGCGTGATTCCCCTCAGAGACTGAGTTCTGGAACTGAACTCAGAGAAGAATTGCCATGAATTGTGTTGGGATTTTAGGAGGCCACGCATGAGAGTTGCCCTTGGAAACTGAGATCTAGGCCCAGGGTGGCTTTCCACAGAGCACTGGGAATCTCAGCCAGGATATCACATGATTTTATTCTTAAAGACCTGGCAGCCATAATTGAGAGTCAAAACACACATGGACCTCACATTGTAGACCTCAATGGGCCTGGCTTGATGTGACCTTTTGGCCACTCTTGGGAAGCCTTGCCTCTGAGTGTTTCTCCAGAGCTTTCATTGAAATGAGATTCCTCACCATTTAGTGGTTCCTGAATGAATAGAAACCCACAGTGCCTCCAAGTTCATCCTTGAAAAATGGCTTGATAAATACCATGAAATTTTTGAAATTCCCATGACCAGGTGTGGCACTGGAGAACCTTTGGATGTCCTGTTGCTGATCATGAGTGTACCAGACAGTGCCTTGATTGACTGGGTTTCATGAAAATGGTGTAGAACAGAGATGCCAGTAAGTTGGAGCCTGCGGATTAGTGGGCCTAGAGCAGTGGTGTGCAGGTGTGTGATAAAACATCTGTGGTGGGGCCATGTGGATCTGCCATTGGCTTCCACATGGCTTGTGACTGACACGGTGAAGCCAGCAGACCCTTATATGTAAAGGCATCTTGTTATATGGAGAGGTTTCCGGGCAATGTTCAGAAACAGGTTGCTATGGTCAAGGGGGCAAGCTCTGTGGGATAGAAGCCTGGTTGGTGCATTGTCCTCGGACCCTGAGTCAGCACACGTGACAGTACTCCCTCCAGAACTGTGTCCCAGTTGAACTCCTTGTATTTCATGAAGCAAATAGGAAACTCCCAGTGAAGCAGCAAGAAACACCAGGAAAAGTGGAGGATGACCAAATGGCCTCACAGTCCACACGGGGAAACACTTAGACCCCAGTGGCCACAGTTGACCTACAAAGAGAGAATTCAGCACTGCTGCCTCATGTTCACTGGAAAATCAGAAACCATGTCCTCCAGGCTACATAGATGCAGACCAAGCTTTGATGGTCTCACTACAAAGGAAGATAAAGCTCCTGACAACAACATATATTTCAAGGGTCCAACCTCAGAGGCAGTTTCCCAAGAAGTCTTTAGGCCAGCAGAGCTCCATGTTTGTGGAGTGTTTACCCTGTCCCTTACTTATGGAAACTCCTCTACCACCTCCAAGGTTGTGAACTCCTGAGCATTTTCCATTGTATATATGTATTCACAGATTTTCTAACTCTTTTCTTCAAATTGTGTCTTACTCGGGGCAAAGGTAATGTCAAGGCATTGTTCTTGATGAGAGTGGGAAGATTTTTGGGTAGCACAGAATTGCATACACATTGGATTCATTTTCCTATTTTCCATTCAAAATACTGAATCCCTGACACTAACCCATACCCTCCTGGACTCTGATTACCAATCCTGATATGATGGAGGAAAATAACCCAAACAGAATAGCAATACATGCAGTTCAGAGGAGGCATGGTGTCTAATTGGACTTTCCTTTGGCATTATAAAGGCTAGGTGTTATAAATCTAGTCCAATTTAAGAGAAGTAGTTCTCCATTTGTTTGTAAAGTTAACCAATATGTGAATTCCTGTCTCCCTTTCTCTGTAGACTGTTCAGCACACGTATATTTACGTGACCATATAGAATCCTACCTGGTATCCCATGTACATTCTTGTGAGGTGGCTGACATGGCAGATACAAATTGTGAGAAGAGATCACTCCTCCTAAATGCTGTTGGAACTGAAAATTCAACCTATGGGTGAGCTTTCTACTTGAACAACATGATACATAAATCCATGTTCAGTAAATTAAATATTTTTGGATCTGTGGATGATGTATATTTCATGATGAATTTTGATTGGCATATATATTTCTACTTTTTAAAGTCTCTGTGTGTTTGTATGTTTGAATGTATATATATATATATATATATATATATATATATATATATATATATACATATACACACACACACACACACACACACACACACTCTCTCCAGATTTTTCAAAGTATGAAATATATGTGTCTTATTATACACTCCCTAAATTCATTCATGTTCATGTAGGTGGATTTATAATCATCTTTTCAAAAGATTATTCTCAGAAATATTCATCCACCTGAAATACACATTTGTTTCCTAGTGAATGGTGCTTAGAAATCCTAATATTTCTACTGTAACTGACCGAGTTTCGCATCAATGCAAGCAGATTCCTATGATACATGATGTGTATTTTGACGTTTCTTTTTTTCGACACTGGTACATCACTATTTCTTCAGTTGATGCACATCATAAGATATATATTTCATCCACAATTTTCACAAATTTCCAGGCATTTGGTTCACTTTCAATCACTTCCTGCTTCAGAACACATGTACTCCTGTATATTTCTGGACTGGTCTTTTCATGAGACTTCTTTCCAAACACATTATTTTTGATTTCCATAATCACTTTTCAAGCAAATCTCACACAGCCTTCATGGTAAACCATAACCCTAATATAATCATTAGATATATAACTGGTTGGAATGAATGATTGTGTATCAATATTAGATTTCCTATATATTTTCAGGTATCAGTTCAATCCATTATGTAAATCGGAACCAGTTCTATTATTTATTCACAGTATGGTCTATTCATGCATTATCTCTATATTCATAGACACAGGGTACACCTATTGGTGCCCCCAAATACTAATCAATACGTCTTCAAGATATTGCTCCCAGAAATGGTGGAAGAAATACTCATGTCACCTGATCTACATATACATTTTATCACAGTGATATTCTGGACACATAATGCAAAGTTCACACTTATGATTGTACCAAAGTCTAAATGGAAAGTGAGCATGTATTACTAAAAACATCCTTGTCCAGATGCCTGATGCTCTCAAATGTCAATCCTATCGGTGACTACACAGTTGCTTCGTCCTAAGATTACATATTCAAACTCAACCCTGTTGAAAATATCTAATCCTATCACTCACTTTATACTTTGACTGATTTCCCAATGTCTCTATTGATATCTGCTTTCCTACATAATTTCCCATATTCATTATTGTGACTGACTCTTCACATGTGCTGACATTTACATCTACTCTCTAACTGACACCCTACTGCTAAAGAACTTTTGGTCCAAATGTTATACTCACTCTTCTTCCTAAACCTACTGACTCTCTTCCTAATCCTACCTACTATCCCTTTTTGACTGGATGTTCTCTTCCACATTCAATCATCCAAGGTACAAGGTCTTATGCCATTGTATATCAATTTATCTGAGACAGCTGTGCAGAATGTAATTCCAAGCTAAGTATCCCAGTCAAGGGCCCAATGCCCTTCTGGGCTTCAAAGCTTACTTAGATTTCTGTTTTCATACATATACTTCACCTATATATTATTATAAATATCGCAGGTTCCCAATACCATTCTTCATCCAGTAGAATGATTCCTAACCCAAATCCAACATGTTCTTACCCCTAACCATACACTGTTCCCTCAATCCAACTTTACAGAAGAGCAGGGACAGAGTTGGTCTTACAATAGAGGAATGTAGGGGATCTTCCACGTGCTGAGAACTCAAAGGTCCATGCAGAAATGATGCCTGGAGAAGATGTAGGCAGCTCTGAAGGACATGAGAGAGCAAAAGTCATCTTCCATGGCAAACAACCTGGTCAGGATGAAGGGTTGTGTCTGAATGAGCCGCACTCTTCTTAATGTAGACAAGATGGACCAAACCAGGCCTGTGTGGAAAGCTGTTCCTGGGTGCCTATGGAGGATATACCATTCTAACTTGTGAAAGTGTCACAGGAAGCAGGGGCAGCCTCCATCTCATAGGACCCTTGGAAGCAACTGTTAGGACAACTTGGTTGCTAAGGCAGTGACCTCATTCAGTTCCTGAAGGAAGTGACCTCACCTCACTTCTTTTGTGATGGAACTCTCTGAACTTGGCAACAAGGAAGCCAGGCACCCAGAGCCAGTTTCAGTCCCAGTCCCAGTGGGCTCACTTGTTTGCATTTACCAAGGACAGAGTCAGTCTTTCTTGGTACCTACTGATGTGAGGATGACCAAATGCCAGGAAAACTCTGAAGAGGGCACTTTTCCGAGAAAGCAGGTAGTGAGTGGCTCACGGGTGGCTCCTGACAACTTCATTGAGTAGGCCAAGGAGGCCAGATCTGAGAGAGGACGGGCCATTTAGGGGAACATTGTATGGCCCACCAGTCAGAAGACACTCCGGATAGTCACAGACCTACTTGGGGGAAGGAGGTGCCTTAGTGGGTGTGGGTGTGAGTTTATGGTTTTGTCTCATGTTCTGAGAATAGGTAGGAAAGGCAGTTTGTTTGGTTTGGAGTGGACTGTTTCTAGTAAGTCGTTGGACAAGGCGAGTGTTTCTATGTCTGTGTATCCCACGGTATCCCTGGTTGTAGACATTGGAAAAGAGAATGAATCAATGGATGCATCCTGTCTAGTAGAAAACTTTCCAGCATTCATCCTTTCCAATTTATGAATGGACTGGGGCTTGCCTTATCTATGGGCAACACCTACTATCTTGCTAAGTTCCTGTTTTCTTCCTGAATTCTGGCCACTCTCCAGAATAGGCTCATGGTTTTGTGTCCAAGATATGTACCACCTCCCAGCTCTATGACATGGCCATGCACTGGATAACTGAAGGGAATGGCAAGCATCTCAGAAAACTCAGATATCAGTGTGACCAGTAAAGTGTCAGTGGAGAAACCCTGCTTTGGGCCTTTTGCTTACCTATTGTTCTGTTGCCCTGAGTGTCAGGAAGGTCTTTGCCTCAGGCCACCCCTTTGTGAAGCCTGAAGTAAACAGTTTTCAAATGGAAATGAAGGGGCATCACCTGTGGCTTTTGGCTTAATTCCTGTGCAAAGGGATGTGTGTGAATCAGCCTCTTGGCCCTGTGTGAGGCTGTGGCTTAGAGTCTCAGCACCTGATGGATTAAAGAAAGATCCCATGTGTGCATCCAAAGCCAAAATGGCAAAAAGAGCAGTCATTGTGGATGAAGTCTCTCGCTTTCCTCTGGAAAGTTCCTGACCTCCATCAAGTGAGAATAGGGATCCTTTGGGTCAAATGAGTTCTTCAAAGCCCTGCAGAGGCTAGCCCATAGGTTCTTGGGTTTTCTCATGTCTCCAATTCACACAAAGAATCTATACCCGAAAGTCAGTAGGCCTCAAATTGGAGAAGCAGAGCAGTATTAATGGCAGGCCTATTTGATCAATCCTGGGTCACAGGAAGAGTGTCCAGGCCACCCAGACATTAGGCAAATGAGGGGCAAGGGAGCTTATTCTAGACGCTGTCTTGGGCTGCCCCCTCATGGAAACCTCCAGCAAGAGGTTATGATGAGTGCCTATATGGAAGAAGATGAGGGCCATGTGGCAGTGTTTTGGTTTGAATTGTGGTCATTTCTGTGGCGGTTGGCAGGGATGACTTGGTCCACCTGGTCTTGAACTCTGGCGTGATTCCCCTCAGAGACTGAGTTCTGGAACTGAACTCAGAGAAGAATTGCCATGAATTGTGTTGGGATTTTAGGAGGCCACGCATGAGAGTTGCCCTTGGAAACTGAGATCTAGGCCCAGGGTGGCTTTCCACAGAGCACTGGGAATCTCAGCCAGGATATCACATGATTTTATTCTTAAAGACCTGGCAGCCATAATTGAGAGTCAAAACACACATGGACCTCACGTTGTAGACCTCAATGGGCCTGGCTTGATGTGACCTTTTGGCCACTCTTGGGAAGCCTTGCCTCTGAGTGTTTCTCCAGAGCTTTCATTGAAATGAGATTCCTCACCATTTAGTGGTTCCTGAATGAATAGAAACCCACAGTGCCTCCAAGTTCATCCTTGAAAAATGGCTTGATAAATACCATGAAATTTTTGAAATTCCCATGACCAGGTGTGGCACTGGAGAACCTTTGGATGTCCTGTTGCTGATCATGAGTGTACCAGACAGTGCCTTGATTGACTGGGTTTCATGAAAATGGTGTAGAACAGAGATGCCAGTAAGTTGGAGCCTGCGGATTAGTGGGCCTAGAGCAGTGGTGTGCAGGTGTGTGATAAAACATCTGTGGTGGGGCCATGTGGATCTGCCATTGGCTTCCACATGGCTTGTGACTGACACGGTGAAGCCAGCAGACCCTTATATGTAAAGGCATCTTGTTATATGGAGAGGTTTCCGGGCAATGTTCAGAAACAGGTTGCTATGGTCAAGGGGGCAAGCTCTGTGGGATAGAAGCCTGGTTGGTGCATTGTCCTCGGACCCTGAGTCAGCACACGTGACAGTACTCCCTCCAGAACTGTGTCCCAGTTGAACTCCTTGTATTTCATGAAGCAAATAGGAAACTCCCAGTGAAGCAGCAAGAAACACCAGGAAAAGTGGAGGATGACCAAATGGCCTCACAGTCCACACGGGGAAACACTTAGACCCCAGTGGCCACAGTTGACCTACAAAGAGAGAATTCAGCACTGCTGCCTCATGTTCACTGGAAAATCAGAAACCATGTCCTCCAGGCTACATAGATGCAGACCAAGCTTTGATGGTCTCACTACAAAGGAAGATAAAGCTCCTGACAACAACATATATTTCAAGGGTCCAACCTCAGAGGCAGTTTCCCAAGAAGTCTTTAGGCCAGCAGAGCTCCATGTTTGTGGAGTGTTTACCCTGTCCCTTACTTATGGAAACTCCTCTACCACCTCCAAGGTTGTGAACTCCTGAGCATTTTCCATTGTATATATGTATTCACAGATTTTCTAACTCTTTTCTTCAAATTGTGTCTTACTCGGGGCAAAGGTAATGTCAAGGCATTGTTCTTGATGAGAGTGGGAAGATTTTTGGGTAGCACAGAATTGCATACACATTGGATTCATTTTCCTATTTTCCATTCAAAATACTGAATCCCTGACACTAACCCATACCCTCCTGGACTCTGATTACCAATCCTGATATGATGGAGGAAAATAACCCAAACAGAATAGCAATACATGCAGTTCAGAGGAGGCATGGTGTCTAATTGGACTTTCCTTTGGCATTATAAAGGCTAGGTGTTATAAATCTAGTCCAATTTAAGAGAAGTAGTTCTCCATTTGTTTGTAAAGTTAACCAATATGTGAATTCCTGTCTCCCTTTCTCTGTAGACTGTTCAGCACACGTATATTTACGTGCACATATAGAATCCTACCTGGTATCCCATGTACATTCTTGTGAGGTGGCTGACATGGCAGATACAAATTGTGAGAAGAGATCACTCCTCCTAAATGCTGTTGGAACTGAAAATTCAACCTATGGGTGAGCTTTCTACTTGAACAACATGATACATAAATCCATGTTCAGTAAATTAAATATTTTTGGATCTGTGGATGATGTATATTTCATGATGAATTTTGATTGGCATATATATTTCTACTTTTTAAAGTCTCTGTGTGTTTGTATGTTTGAATGTATATATATATATATATATATATATATATATATATATATATATATACATATACATATACACACACACACACACACACACACACACACTCTCTCCAGATTTTTCAAAGTATGAAATATATGTGTCTTATTATACACTCCCTAAATTCATTCATGTTCATGTAGGTGGATTTATAATCATCTTTTCAAAAGATTATTCTCAGAAATATTCATCCACCTGAAATACACATTTGTTTCCTAGTGAATGGTGCTTAGAAATCCTAATATTTCTACTGTAACTGACCGAGTTTCGCATCAATGCAAGCAGATTCCTATGATACATGATGTGTATTTTGACGTTTCTTTTTTTTCGACACTGGTACATCACTATTTCTTCAGTTGATGCACATCATAAGATATATATTTCATCCACAATTTTCACAAATTTCCAGGCATTTGGTTCACTTTCAATCACTTCCTGCTTCAGAACACATGTACTCCTGTATATTTCTGGACTGGTCTTTTCATGAGACTTCTTTCCAAACACATTATTTTTGATTTCCATAATCACTTTTCAAGCAAATCTCACACAGCCTTCATGGTAAACCATAACCCTAATATAATCATTAGATATATAACTGGTTGGAATGAATGATTGTGTATCAATATTAGATTTCCTATATATTTTCAGGTATCAGTTCAATCCATTATGTAAATCGGAACCAGTTCTATTATTTATTCACAGTATGGTCTATTCATGCATTATCTCTATATTCATAGACACAGGGTACACCTATTGGTGCCCCCAAATACTAATCAATACGTCTTCAAGATATTGCTCCCAGAAACGGTGGAAGAAATACTCATGTCACCTGATCTACATATACATTTTATCACAGTGATATTCTGGACACATAATGCAAAGTTCACACTTATGATTGTACCAAAGTCTAAATGGAAAGTGAGCATGTATTACTAAAAACATCCTTGTCCAGATGCCTGATGCTCTCAAATGTCAATCCTATCGGTGACTACACAGTTGCTTCGTCCTAAGATTACATATTCAAACTCAACCCTGTTGAAAATATCTAATCCTATCACTCACTTTATACTTTGACTGATTTCCCAATGTCTCTATTGATATCTGCTTTCCTACATAATTTCCCATATTCATTATTGTGACTGACTCTTCACATGTGCTGACATTTACATCTACTCTCTAACTGACACCCTACTGCTAAAGAACTTTTGGTCCAAATGTTATACTCACTCTTCTTCCTAAACCTACTGACTCTCTTCCTAATCCTACCTACTATCCCTTTTTGACTGGATGTTCTCTTCCACATTCAATCATCCAAGGTACAAGGTCTTATGCCATTGTATATCAATTTATCTGAGACAGCTGTGCAGAATGTAATTCCAAGCTAAGTATCCCAGTCAAGGGCCCAATGCCCTTCTGGGCTTCAAAGCTTACTTAGATTTCTGTTTTCATACATATACTTCACCTATATATTATTATAAATATCGCAGGTTCCCAATACCATTCTTCATCCAGTAGAATGATTCCTAACCCAAATCCAACATGTTCTTACCCCTAACCATACACTGTTCCCTCAATCCAACTTTACAGAAGAGCAGGGACAGAGTTGGTCTTACAATAGAGGAATGTAGGGGATCTTCCACGTGCTGAGAACTCAAAGGTCCATGCAGAAATGATGCCTGGAGAAGATGTAGGCAGCTCTGAAGGACATGAGAGAGCAAAAGTCATCTTCCATGGCAAACAACCTGGTCAGGATGAAGGGTTGTGTCTGAATGAGCCGCACTCTTCTTAATGTAGACAAGATGGACCAAACCAGGCCTGTGTGGAAAGCTGTTCCTGGGTGCCTATGGAGGATATACCATTCTAACTTGTGAAAGTGTCACAGGAAGCAGGGGCAGCCTCCATCTCATAGGACCCTTGGAAGCAACTGTTAGGACAACTTGGTTGCTAAGGCAGTGACCTCATTCAGTTCCTGAAGGAAGTGACCTCACCTCACTTCTTTTGTGATGGAACTCTCTGAACTTGGCAACAAGGAAGCCAGGCACCCAGAGCCAGTTTCAGTCCCAGTCCCAGTGGGCTCACTTGTTTGCATTTACCAAGGACAGAGTCAGTCTTTCTTGGTACCTACTGATGTGAGGATGACCAAATGCCAGGAAAACTCTGAAGAGGGCACTTTTCCGAGAAAGCAGGTAGTGAGTGGCTCACGGGTGGCTCCTGACAACTTCATTGAGTAGGCCAAGGAGGCCAGATCTGAGAGAGGACGGGCCATTTAGGGGAACATTGTATGGCCCACCAGTCAGAAGACACTCCGGATAGTCACAGACCTACTTGGGGGAAGGAGGTGCCTTAGTGGGTGTGGGTGTGAGTTTATGGTTTTGTCTCATGTTCTGAGAATAGGTAGGAAAGGCAGTTTGTTTGGTTTGGAGTGGACTGTTTCTAGTAAGTCGTTGGACAAGGCGAGTGTTTCTATGTCTGTGTATCCCACGGTATCCCTGGTTGTAGACATTGGAAAAGAGAATGAATCAATGGATGCATCCTGTCTAGTAGAAAACTTTCCAGCATTCATCCTTTCCAATTTATGAATGGACTGGGGCTTGCCTTATCTATGGGCAACACCTACTATCTTGCTAAGTTCCTGTTTTCTTCCTGAATTCTGGCCACTCTCCAGAATAGGCTCATGGTTTTGTGTCCAAGATATGTACCACCTCCCAGCTCTATGACATGGCCATGCACTGGATAACTGAAGGGAATGGCAAGCATCTCAGAAAACTCAGATATCAGTGTGACCAGTAAAGTGTCAGTGGAGAAACCCTGCTTTGGGCCTTTTGCTTACCTATTGTTCTGTTGCCCTGAGTGTCAGGAAGGTCTTTGCCTCAGGCCACCCCTTTGTGAAGCCTGAAGTAAACAGTTTTCAAATGGAAATGAAGGGGCATCACCTGTGGCTTTTGGCTTAATTCCTGTGCAAAGGGATGTGTGTGAATCAGCCTCTTGGCCCTGTGTGAGGCTGTGGCTTAGAGTCTCAGCACCTGATGGATTAAAGAAAGATCCCATGTGTGCATCCAAAGCCAAAATGGCAAAAAGAGCAGTCATTGTGGATGAAGTCTCTCGCTTTCCTCTGGAAAGTTCCTGACCTCCATCAAGTGAGAATAGGGATCCTTTGGGTCAAATGAGTTCTTCAAAGCCCTGCAGAGGCTAGCCCATAGGTTCTTGGGTTTTCTCATGTCTCCAATTCACACAAAGAATCTATACCCGAAAGTCAGTAGGCCTCAAATTGGAGAAGCAGAGCAGTATTAATGGCAGGCCTATTTGATCAATCCTGGGTCACAGGAAGAGTGTCCAGGCCACCCAGACATTAGGCAAATGAGGGGCAAGGGAGCTTATTCTAGACGCTGTCTTGGGCTGCCCCCTCATGGAAACCTCCAGCAAGAGGTTATGATGAGTGCCTATATGGAAGAAGATGAGGGCCATGTGGCAGTGTTTTGGTTTGAATTGTGGTCATTTCTGTGGCGGTTGGCAGGGATGACTTGGTCCACCTGGTCTTGAACTCTGGCGTGATTCCCCTCAGAGACTGAGTTCTGGAACTGAACTCAGAGAAGAATTGCCATGAATTGTGTTGGGATTTTAGGAGGCCACGCATGAGAGTTGCCCTTGGAAACTGAGATCTAGGCCCAGGGTGGCTTTCCACAGAGCACTGGGAATCTCAGTCAGGATATCACATGATTTTATTCTTAAAGACCTGGCAGCCATAATTGAGAGTCAAAACACACATGGACCTCACATTGTAGACCTCAATGGGCCTGGCTTGATGTGACCTTTTGGCCACTCTTGGGAAGCCTTGCCTCTGAGTGTTTCTCCAGAGCTTTCATTGAAATGAGATTCCTCACCATTTAGTGGTTCCTGAATGAATAGAAACCCACAGTGCCTCCAAGTTCATCCTTGAAAAATGGCTTGATAAATACCATGAAATTTTTGAAATTCCCATGACCAGGTGTGGCACTGGAGAACCTTTGGATGTCCTGTTGCTGATCATGAGTGTACCAGACAGTGCCTTGATTGACTGGGTTTCATGAAAATGGTGTAGAACAGAGATGCCAGTAAGTTGGAGCCTGCGGATTAGTGGGCCTAGAGCAGTGGTGTGCAGGTGTGTGATAAAACATCTGTGGTGGGGCCATGTGGATCTGCCATTGGCTTCCACATGGCTTGTGACTGACACGGTGAAGCCAGCAGACCCTTATATGTAAAGGCATCTTGTTATATGGAGAGGTTTCCGGGCAATGTTCAGAAACAGGTTGCTATGGTCAAGGGGGCAAGCTCTGTGGGATAGAAGCCTGGTTGGTGCATTGTCCTCGGACCCTGAGTCAGCACACGTGACAGTACTCCCTCCAGAACTGTGTCCCAGTTGAACTCCTTGTATTTCATGAAGCAAATAGGAAACTCCCAGTGAAGCAGCAAGAAACACCAGGAAAAGTGGAGGATGACCAAATGGCCTCACAGTCCACACGGGGAAACACTTAGACCCCAGTGGCCACAGTTGACCTACAAAGAGAGAATTCAGCACTGCTGCCTCATGTTCACTGGAAAATCAGAAACCATGTCCTCCAGGCTACATAGATGCAGACCAAGCTTTGATGGTCTCACTACAAAGGAAGATAAAGCTCCTGACAACAACATATATTTCAAGGGTCCAACCTCAGAGGCAGTTTCCCAAGAAGTCTTTAGGCCAGCAGAGCTCCATGTTTGTGGAGTGTTTACCCTGTCCCTTACTTATGGAAACTCCTCTACCACCTCCAAGGTTGTGAACTCCTGAGCATTTTCCATTGTATATATGTATTCACAGATTTTCTAACTCTTTTCTTCAAATTGTGTCTTACTCGGGGCAAAGGTAATGTCAAGGCATTGTTCTTGATGAGAGTGGGAAGATTTTTGGGTAGCACAGAATTGCATACACATTGGATTCATTTTCCTATTTTCCATTCAAAATACTGAATCCCTGACACTAACCCATACCCTCCTGGACTCTGATTACCAATCCTGATATGATGGAGGAAAATAACCCAAACAGAATAGCAATACATGCAGTTCAGAGGAGGCATGGTGTCTAATTGGACTTTCCTTTGGCATTATAAAGGCTAGGTGTTATAAATCTAGTCCAATTTAAGAGAAGTAGTTCTCCATTTGTTTGTAAAGTTAACCAATATGTGAATTCCTGTCTCCCTTTCTCTGTAGACTGTTCAGCACACGTATATTTACGTGCACATATAGAATCCTACCTGGTATCCCATGTACATTCTTGTGAGGTGGCTGACATGGCAGATACAAATTGTGAGAAGAGATCACTCCTCCTAAATGCTGTTGGAACTGAAAATTCAACCTATGGGTGAGCTTTCTACTTGAACAACATGATACATAAATCCATGTTCAGTAAATTAAATATTTTTGGATCTGTGGATGATGTATATTTCATGATGAATTTTGATTGGCATATATATTTCTACTTTTTAAAGTCTCTGTGTGTTTGTATGTTTGAATGTATATATATATATATATATATATATATATATATATATATATATATATACATATACACACACACACACACACACACACACACTCTCTCCAGATTTTTCAAAGTATGAAATATATGTGTCTTATTATACACTCCCTAAATTCATTCATGTTCATGTAGGTGGATTTATAATCATCTTTTCAAAAGATTATTCTCAGAAATATTCATCCACCTGAAATACACATTTGTTTCCTAGTGAATGGTGCTTAGAAATCCTAATATTTCTACTGTAACTGACCGAGTTTCGCATCAATGCAAGCAGATTCCTATGATACATGATGTGTATTTTGACGTTTCTTTTTTTTCGACACTGGTACATCACTATTTCTTCAGTTGATGCACATCATAAGATATATATTTCATCCACAATTTTCACAAATTTCCAGGCATTTGGTTCACTTTCAATCACTTCCTGCTTCAGAACACATGTACTCCTGTATATTTCTGGACTGGTCTTTTCATGAGACTTCTTTCCAAACACATTATTTTTGATTTCCATAATCACTTTTCAAGCAAATCTCACACAGCCTTCATGGTAAACCATAACCCTAATATAATCATTAGATATATAACTGGTTGGAATGAATGATTGTGTATCAATATTAGATTTCCTATATATTTTCAGGTATCAGTTCAATCCATTATGTAAATCGGAACCAGTTCTATTATTTATTCACAGTATGGTCTATTCATGCATTATCTCTATATTCATAGACACAGGGTACACCTATTGGTGCCCCCAAATACTAATCAATACGTCTTCAAGATATTGCTCCCAGAAATGGTGGAAGAAATACTCATGTCACCTGATCTACATATACATTTTATCACAGTGATATTCTGGACACATAATGCAAAGTTCACACTTATGATTGTACCAAAGTCTAAATGGAAAGTGAGCATGTATTACTAAAAACATCCTTGTCCAGATGCCTGATGCTCTCAAATGTCAATCCTATCGGTGACTACACAGTTGCTTCGTCCTAAGATTACATATTCAAACTCAACCCTGTTGAAAATATCTAATCCTATCACTCACTTTATACTTTGACCGATTTCCCAATGTCTCTATTGATATCTGCTTTCCTACATAATTTCCCATATTCATTATTGTGACTGACTCTTCACATGTGCTGACATTTACATCTACTCTCTAACTGACACCCTACTGCTAAAGAACTTTTGGTCCAAATGTTATACTCACTCTTCTTCCTAAACCTACTGACTCTCTTCCTAATCCTACCTACTATCCCTTTTTGACTGGATGTTCTCTTCCACATTCAATCATCCAAGGTACAAGGTCTTATGCCATTGTATATCAATTTATCTGAGACAGCTGTGCAGAATGTAATTCCAAGCTAAGTATCCCAGTCAAGGGCCCAATGCCCTTCTGGGCTTCAAAGCTTACTTAGATTTCTGTTTTCATACATATACTTCACCTATATATTATTATAAATATCGCAGGTTCCCAATACCATTCTTCATCCAGTAGAATGATTCCTAACCCAAATCCAACATGTTCTTACCCCTAACCATACACTGTTCCCTCAATCCAACTTTACAGAAGAGCAGGGACAGAGTTGGTCTTACAATAGAGGAATGTAGGGGATCTTCCACGTGCTGAGAACTCAAAGGTCCATGCAGAAATGATGCCTGGAGAAGATGTAGGCAGCTCTGAAGGACATGAGAGAGCAAAAGTCATCTTCCATGGCAAACAACCTGGTCAGGATGAAGGGTTGTGTCTGAATGAGCCGCACTCTTCTTAATGTAGACAAGATGGACCAAACCAGGCCTGTGTGGAAAGCTGTTCCTGGGTGCCTATGGAGGATATACCATTCTAACTTGTGAAAGTGTCACAGGAAGCAGGGGCAGCCTCCATCTCATAGGACCCTTGGAAGCAACTGTTAGGACAACTTGGTTGCTAAGGCAGTGACCTCATTCAGTTCCTGAAGGAAGTGACCTCACCTCACTTCTTTTGTGATGGAACTCTCTGAACTTGGCAACAAGGAAGCCAGGCACCCAGAGCCAGTTTCAGTCCCAGTCCCAGTGGGCTCACTTGTTTGCATTTACCAAGGACAGAGTCAGTCTTTCTTGGTACCTACTGATGTGAGGATGACCAAATGCCAGGAAAACTCTGAAGAGGGCACTTTTCCGAGAAAGCAGGTAGTGAGTGGCTCACGGGTGGCTCCTGACAACTTCATTGAGTAGGCCAAGGAGGCCAGATCTGAGAGAGGACGGGCCATTTAGGGGAACATTGTATGGCCCACCAGTCAGAAGACACTCCGGATAGTCACAGACCTACTTGGGGGAAGGAGGTGCCTTAGTGGGTGTGGGTGTGAGTTTATGGTTTTGTCTCATGTTCTGAGAATAGGTAGGAAAGGCAGTTTGTTTGGTTTGGAGTGGACTGTTTCTAGTAAGTCGTTGGACAAGGCGAGTGTTTCTATGTCTGTGTATCCCACGGTATCCCTGGTTGTAGACATTGGAAAAGAGAATGAATCAATGGATGCATCCTGTCTAGTAGAAAACTTTCCAGCATTCATCCTTTCCAATTTATGAATGGACTGGGGCTTGCCTTATCTATGGGCAACACCTACTATCTTGCTAAGTTCCTGTTTTCTTCCTGAATTCTGGCCACTCTCCAGAATAGGCTCATGGTTTTGTGTCCAAGATATGTACCACCTCCCAGCTCTATGACATGGCCATGCACTGGATAACTGAAGGGAATGGCAAGCATCTCAGAAAACTCAGATATCAGTGTGACCAGTAAAGTGTCAGTGGAGAAACCCTGCTTTGGGCCTTTTGCTTACCTATTGTTCTGTTGCCCTGAGTGTCAGGAAGGTCTTTGCCTCAGGCCACCCCTTTGTGAAGCCTGAAGTAAACAGTTTTCAAATGGAAATGAAGGGGCATCACCTGTGGCTTTTGGCTTAATTCCTGTGCAAAGGGATGTGTGTGAATCAGCCTCTTGGCCCTGTGTGAGGCTGTGGCTTAGAGTCTCAGCACCTGATGGATTAAAGAAAGATCCCATGTGTGCATCCAAAGCCAAAATGGCAAAAAGAGCAGTCATTGTGGATGAAGTCTCTCGCTTTCCTCTGGAAAGTTCCTGACCTCCATCAAGTGAGAATAGGGATCCTTTGGGTCAAATGAGTTCTTCAAAGCCCTGCAGAGGCTAGCCCATAGGTTCTTGGGTTTTCTCATGTCTCCAATTCACACAAAGAATCTATACCCGAAAGTCAGTAGGCCTCAAATTGGAGAAGCAGAGCAGTATTAATGGCAGGCCTATTTGATCAATCCTGGGTCACAGGAAGAGTGTCCAGGCCACCCAGACATTAGGCAAATGAGGGGCAAGGGAGCTTATTCTAGACGCTGTCTTGGGCTGCCCCCTCATGGAAACCTCCAGCAAGAGGTTATGATGAGTGCCTATATGGAAGAAGATGAGGGCCATGTGGCAGTGTTTTGGTTTGAATTGTGGTCATTTCTGTGGCGGTTGGCAGGGATGACTTGGTCCACCTGGTCTTGAACTCTGGCGTGATTCCCCTCAGAGACTGAGTTCTGGAACTGAACTCAGAGAAGAATTGCCATGAATTGTGTTGGGATTTTAGGAGGCCACGCATGAGAGTTGCCCTTGGAAACTGAGATCTAGGCCCAGGGTGGCTTTCCACAGAGCACTGGGAATCTCAGCCAGGATATCACATGATTTTATTCTTAAAGACCTGGCAGCCATAATTGAGAGTCAAAACACACATGGACCTCACATTGTAGACCTCAATGGGCCTGGCTTGATGTGACCTTTTGGCCACTCTTGGGAAGCCTTGCCTCTGAGTGTTTCTCCAGAGCTTTCATTGAAATGAGATTCCTCACCATTTAGTGGTTCCTGAATGAATAGAAACCCACAGTGCCTCCAAGTTCATCCTTGAAAAATGGCTTGATAAATACCATGAAATTTTTGAAATTCCCATGACCAGGTGTGGCACTGGAGAACCTTTGGATGTCCTGTTGCTGATCATGAGTGTACCAGACAGTGCCTTGATTGACTGGGTTTCATGAAAATGGTGTAGAACAGAGATGCCAGTAAGTTGGAGCCTGCGGATTAGTGGGCCTAGAGCAGTGGTGTGCAGGTGTGTGATAAAACATCTGTGGTGGGGCCATGTGGATCTGCCATTGGCTTCCACATGGCTTGTGACTGACACGGTGAAGCCAGCAGACCCTTATATGTAAAGGCATCTTGTTATATGGAGAGGTTTCCGGGCAATGTTCAGAAACAGGTTGCTATGGTCAAGGGGGCAAGCTCTGTGGGATAGAAGCCTGGTTGCTGCATTGTCCTCGGACCCTGAGTCAGCACACGTGACAGTACTCCCTCCAGAACTGTGTCCCAGTTGAACTCCTTGTATTTCATGAAGCAAATAGGAAACTCCCAGTGAAGCAGCAAGAAACACCAGGAAAAGTGGAGGATGACCAAATGGCCTCACAGTCCACACGGGGAAACACTTAGACCCCAGTGGCCACAGTTGACCTACAAAGAGAGAATTCAGCACTGCTGCCTCATGTTCACTGGAAAATCAGAAACCATGTCCTCCAGGCTACATAGATGCAGACCAAGCTTTGATGGTCTCACTACAAAGGAAGATAAAGCTCCTGACAACAACATATATTTCAAGGGTCCAACCTCAGAGGCAGTTTCCCAAGAAGTCTTTAGGCCAGCAGAGCTCCATGTTTGTGGAGTGTTTACCCTGTCCCTTACTTATGGAAACTCCTCTACCACCTCCAAGGTTGTGAACTCCTGAGCATTTTCCATTGTATATATGTATTCACAGATTTTCTAACTCTTTTCTTCAAATTGTGTCTTACTCGGGGCAAAGGTAATGTCAAGGCATTGTTCTTGATGAGAGTGGGAAGATTTTTGGGTAGCACAGAATTGCATACACATTGGATTCATTTTCCTATTTTCCATTCAAAATACTGAATCCCTGACACTAACCCATACCCTCCTGGACTCTGATTACCAATCCTGATATGATGGAGGAAAATAACCCAAACAGAATAGCAATACATGCAGTTCAGAGGAGGCATGGTGTCTAATTGGACTTTCCTTTGGCATTATAAAGGCTAGGTGTTATAAATCTAGTCCAATTTAAGAGAAGTAGTTCTCCATTTGTTTGTAAAGTTAACCAATATGTGAATTCCTGTCTCCCTTTCTCTGTAGACTGTTCAGCACACGTATATTTACGTGCACATATAGAATCCTACCTGGTATCCCATGTACATTCTTGTGAGGTGGCTGACATGGCAGATACAAATTGTGAGAAGAGATCACTCCTCCTAAATGCTGTTGGAACTGAAAATTCAACCTATGGGTGAGCTTTCTACTTGAACAACATGATACATAAATCCATGTTCAGTAAATTAAATATTTTTGGATCTGTGGATGATGTATATTTCATGATGAATTTTGATTGGCATATATATTTCTACTTTTTAAAGTCTCTGTGTGTTTGTATGTTTGAATGTATATATATATATATATATATATATATATATATATATATATATATATACATATACACACACACACACACACACACACACACACTCTCTCCAGATTTTTCAAAGTATGAAATATATGTGTCTTATTATACACTCCCTAAATTCATTCATGTTCATGTAGGTGGATTTATAATCATCTTTTCAAAAGATTATTCTCAGAAATATTCATCCACCTGAAATACACATTTGTTTCCTAGTGAATGGTGCTTAGAAATCCTAATATTTCTACTGTAACTGACCGAGTTTCGCATCAATGCAAGCAGATTCCTATGATACATGATGTGTATTTTGACGTTTCTTTTTTTCGACACTGGTACATCACTATTTCTTCAGTTGATGCACATCATAAGATATATATTTCATCCACAATTTTCACAAATTTCCAGGCATTTGGTTCACTTTCAATCACTTCCTGCTTCAGAACACATGTACTCCTGTATATTTCTGGACTGGTCTTTTCATGAGACTTCTTTCCAAACACATTATTTTTGATTTCCATAATCACTTTTCAAGCAAATCTCACACAGCCTTCATGGTAAACCATAACCCTAATATAATCATTAGATATATAACTGGTTGGAATGAATGATTGTGTATCAATATTAGATTTCCTATATATTTTCAGGTATCAGTTCAATCCATTATGTAAATCGGAACCAGTTCTATTATTTATTCACAGTATGGTCTATTCATGCATTATCTCTATATTCATAGACACAGGGTACACCTATTGGTGCCCCCAAATACTAATCAATACGTCTTCAAGATATTGCTCCCAGAAATGGTGGAAGAAATACTCATGTCACCTGATCTACATATACATTTTATCACAGTGATATTCTGGACACATAATGCAAAGTTCACACTTATGATTGTACCAAAGTCTAAATGGAAAGTGAGCATGTATTACTAAAAACATCCTTGTCCAGATGCCTGATGCTCTCAAATGTCAATCCTATCGGTGACTACACAGTTGCTTCGTCCTAAGATTACATATTCAAACTCAACCCTGTTGAAAATATCTAATCCTATCACTCACTTTATACTTTGACTGATTTCCCAATGTCTCTATTGATATCTGCTTTCCTACATAATTTCCCATATTCATTATTGTGACTGACTCTTCACATGTGCTGACATTTACATCTACTCTCTAACTGACACCCTACTGCTAAAGAACTTTTGGTCCAAATGTTATACTCACTCTTCTTCCTAAACCTACTGACTCTCTTCCTAATCCTACCTACTATCCCTTTTTGACTGGATGTTCTCTTCCACATTCAATCATCCAAGGTACAAGGTCTTATGCCATTGTATATCAATTTATCTGAGACAGCTGTGCAGAATGTAATTCCAAGCTAAGTATCCCAGTCAAGGGCCCAATGCCCTTCTGGGCTTCAAAGCTTACTTAGATTTCTGTTTTCATACATATACTTCACCTATATATTATTATAAATATCGCAGGTTCCCAATACCATTCTTCATCCAGTAGAATGATTCCTAACCCAAATCCAACATGTTCTTACCCCTAACCATACACTGTTCCCTCAATCCAACTTTACAGAAGAGCAGGGACAGAGTTGGTCTTACAATAGAGGAATGTAGGGGATCTTCCACGTGCTGAGAACTCAAAGGTCCATGCAGAAATGATGCCTGGAGAAGATGTAGGCAGCTTTGAAGGACATGAGAGAGCAAAAGTCATCTTCCATGGCAAACAACCTGGTCAGGATGAAGGGTTGTGTCTGAATGAGCCGCACTCTTCTTAATGTAGACAAGATGGACCAAACCAGGCCTGTGTGGAAAGCTGTTCCTGGGTGCCTATGGAGGATATACCATTCTAACTTGTGAAAGTGTCACAGGAAGCAGGGGCAGCCTCCATCTCATAGGACCCTTGGAAGCAACTGTTAGGACAACTTGGTTGCTAAGGCAGTGACCTCATTCAGTTCCTGAAGGAAGTGACCTCACCTCACTTCTTTTGTGATGGAACTCTCTGAACTTGGCAACAAGGAAGCCAGGCACCCAGAGCCAGTTTCAGTCCCAGTCCCAGTGGGCTCACTTGTTTGCATTTACCAAGGACAGAGTCAGTCTTTCTTGGTACCTACTGATGTGAGGATGACCAAATGCCAGGAAAACTCTGAAGAGGGCACTTTTCCGAGAAAGCAGGTAGTGAGTGGCTCACGGGTGGCTCCTGACAACTTCATTGAGTAGGCCAAGGAGGCCAGATCTGAGAGAGGACGGGCCATTTAGGGGAACATTGTATGGCCCACCAGTCAGAAGACACTCCGGATAGTCACAGACCTACTTGGGGGAAGGAGGTGCCTTAGTGGGTGTGGGTGTGAGTTTATGGTTTTGTCTCATGTTCTGAGAATAGGTAGGAAAGGCAGTTTGTTTGGTTTGGAGTGGACTGTTTCTAGTAAGTCGTTGGACAAGGCGAGTGTTTCTATGTCTGTGTATCCCACGGTATCCCTGGTTGTAGACATTGGAAAAGAGAATGAATCAATGGATGCATCCTGTCTAGTAGAAAACTTTCCAGCATTCATCCTTTCCAATTTATGAATGGACTGGGGCTTGCCTTATCTATGGGCAACACCTACTATCTTGCTAAGTTCCTGTTTTCTTCCTGAATTCTGGCCACTCTCCAGAATAGGCTCATGGTTTTGTGTCCAAGATATGTACCACCTCCCAGCTCTATGACATGGCCATGCACTGGATAACTGAAGGGAATGGCAAGCATCTCAGAAAACTCAGATATCAGTGTGACCAGTAAAGTGTCAGTGGAGAAACCCTGCTTTGGGCCTTTTGCTTACCTATTGTTCTGTTGCCCTGAGTGTCAGGAAGGTCTTTGCCTCAGGCCACCCCTTTGTGAAGCCTGAAGTAAACAGTTTTCAAATGGAAATGAAGGGGCATCACCTGTGGCTTTTGGCTTAATTCCTGTGCAAAGGGATGTGTGTGAATCAGCCTCTTGGCCCTGTGTGAGGCTGTGGCTTAGAGTCTCAGCACCTGATGGATTAAAGAAAGATCCCATGTGTGCATCCAAAGCCAAAATGGCAAAAAGAGCAGTCATTGTGGATGAAGTCTCTCGCTTTCCTCTGGAAAGTTCCTGACCTCCATCAAGTGAGAATAGGGATCCTTTGGGTCAAATGAGTTCTTCAAAGCCCTGCAGAGGCTAGCCCATAGGTTCTTGGGTTTTCTCATGTCTCCAATTCACACAAAGAATCTATACCCGAAAGTCAGTAGGCCTCAAATTGGAGAAGCAGAGCAGTATTAATGGCAGGCCTATTTGATCAATCCTGGGTCACAGGAAGAGTGTCCAGGCCACCCAGACATTAGGCAAATGAGGGGCAAGGGAGCTTATTCTAGACGCTGTCTTGGGCTGCCCCCTCATGGAAACCTCCAGCAAGAGGTTATGATGAGTGCCTATATGGAAGAAGATGAGGGCCATGTGGCAGTGTTTTGGTTTGAATTGTGGTCATTTCTGTGGCGGTTGGCAGGGATGACTTGGTCCACCTGGTCTTGAACTCTGGCGTGATTCCCCTCAGAGACTGAGTTCTGGAACTGAACTCAGAGAAGAATTGCCATGAATTGTGTTGGGATTTTAGGAGGCCACGCATGAGAGTTGCCCTTGGAAACTGAGATCTAGGCCCAGGGTGGCTTTCCACAGAGCACTGGGAATCTCAGCCAGGATATCACATGATTTTATTCTTAAAGACCTGGCAGCCATAATTGAGAGTCAAAACACACATGGACCTCACATTGTAGACCTCAATGGGCCTGGCTTGATGTGACCTTTTGGCCAGTCTTGGGAAGCCTTGCCTCTGAGTGTTTCTCCAGAGCTTTCATTGAAATGAGATTCCTCACCATTTAGTGGTTCCTGAATGAATAGAAACCCACAGTGCCTCCAAGTTCATCCTTGAAAAATGGCTTGATAAATACCATGAAATTTTTGAAATTCCCATGACCAGGTGTGGCACTGGAGAACCTTTGGATGTCCTGTTGCTGATCATGAGTGTACCAGACAGTGCCTTGATTGACTGGGTTTCATGAAAATGGTGTAGAACAGAGATGCCAGTAAGTTGGAGCCTGCGGATTAGTGGGCCTAGAGCAGTGGTGTGCAGGTGTGTGATAAAACATCTGTGGTGGGGCCATGTGGATCTGCCATTGGCTTCCACATGGCTTGTGACTGACACGGTGAAGCCAGCAGACCCTTATATGTAAAGGCATCTTGTTATATGGAGAGGTTTCTGGGCAATGTTCAGAAACAGGTTGCTATGGTCAAGGGGGCAAGCTCTGTGGGATAGAAGCCTGGTTGGTGCATTGTCCTCGGACCCTGAGTCAGCACACGTGACAGTACTCCCTCCAGAACTGTGTCCCAGTTGAACTCCTTGTATTTCATGAAGCAAATAGGAAACTCCCAGTGAAGCAGCAAGAAACACCAGGAAAAGTGGAGGATGACCAAATGGCCTCACAGTCCACACGGGGAAACACTTAGACCCCAGTGGCCACAGTTGACCTACAAAGAGAGAATTCAGCACTGCTGCCTCATGTTCACTGGAAAATCAGAAACCATGTCCTCCAGGCTACATAGATGCAGACCAAGCTTTGATGGTCTCACTACAAAGGAAGATAAAGCTCCTGACAACAACATATATTTCAAGGGTCCAACCTCAGAGGCAGTTTCCCAAGAAGTCTTTAGGCCAGCAGAGCTCCATGTTTGTGGAGTGTTTACCCTGTCCCTTACTTATGGAAACTCCTCTACCACCTCCAAGGTTGTGAACTCCTGAGCATTTTCCATTGTATATATGTATTCACAGATTTTCTAACTCTTTTCTTCAAATTGTGTCTTACTCGGGGCAAAGGTAATGTCAAGGCATTGTTCTTGATGAGAGTGGGAAGATTTTTGGGTAGCACAGAATTGCATACACATTGGATTCATTTTCCTATTTTCCATTCAAAATACTGAATCCCTGACACTAACCCATACCCTCCTGGACTCTGATTACCAATCCTGATATGATGGAGGAAAATAACCCAAACAGAATAGCAATACATGCAGTTCAGAGGAGGCATGGTGTCTAATTGGACTTTCCTTTGGCATTATAAAGGCTAGGTGTTATAAATCTAGTCCAATTTAAGAGAAGTAGTTCTCCATTTGTTTGTAAAGTTAACCAATATGTGAATTCCTGTCTCCCTTTCTCTGTAGACTGTTCAGCACACGTATATTTACGTGCACATATAGAATCCTACCTGGTATCCCATGTACATTCTTGTGAGGTGGCTGACATGGCAGATACAAATTGTGAGAAGAGATCACTCCTCCTAAATGCTGTTGGAACTGAAAATTCAACCTATGGGTGAGCTTTCTACTTGAACAACATGATACATAAATCCATGTTCAGTAAATTAAATATTTTTGGATCTGTGGATGATGTATATTTCATGATGAATTTTGATTGGCATATATATTTCTACTTTTTAAAGTCTCTGTGTGTTTGTATGTTTGAATGTATATATATATATATATATATATATATATATATATATATATATATATACATATACATATACACACACACACACACACACACACACACACTCTCTCCAGATTTTTCAAAGTATGAAATATATGTGTCTTATTATACACTCCCTAAATTCATTCATGTTCATGTAGGTGGATTTATAATCATCTTTTCAAAAGATTATTCTCAGAAATATTCATCCACCTGAAATACACATTTGTTTCCTAGTGAATGGTGCTTAGAAATCCTAATATTTCTACTGTAACTGACCGAGTTTCGCATCAATGCAAGCAGATTCCTATGATACATGATGTGTATTTTGACGTTTCTTTTTTTTCGACACTGGTACATCACTATTTCTTCAGTTGATGCACATCATAAGATATATATTTCATCCACAATTTTCACAAATTTCCAGGCATTTGGTTCACTTTCAATCACTTCCTGCTTCAGAACACATGTACTCCTGTATATTTCTGGACTGGTCTTTTCATGAGACTTCTTTCCAAACACATTATTTTTGATTTCCATAATCACTTTTCAAGCAAATCTCACACAGCCTTCATGGTAAACCATAACCCTAATATAATCATTAGATATATAACTGGTTGGAATGAATGATTGTGTATCAATATTAGATTTCCTATATATTTTCAGGTATCAGTTCAATCCATTATGTAAATCGGAACCAGTTCTATTATTTATTCACAGTATGGTCTATTCATGCATTATCTCTATATTCATAGACACAGGGTACACCTATTGGTGCCCCCAAATACTAATCAATACGTCTTCAAGATATTGCTCCCAGAAACGGTGGAAGAAATACTCATGTCACCTGATCTACATATACATTTTATCACAGTGATATTCTGGACACATAATGCAAAGTTCACACTTATGATTGTACCAAAGTCTAAATGGAAAGTGAGCATGTATTACTAAAAACATCCTTGTCCAGATGCCTGATGCTCTCAAATGTCAATCCTATCGGTGACTACACAGTTGCTTCGTCCTAAGATTACATATTCAAACTCAACCCTGTTGAAAATATCTAATCCTATCACTCACTTTATACTTTGACTGATTTCCCAATGTCTCTATTGATATCTGCTTTCCTACATAATTTCCCATATTCATTATTGTGACTGACTCTTCACATGTGCTGACATTTACATCTACTCTCTAACTGACACCCTACTGCTAAAGAACTTTTGGTCCAAATGTTATACTCACTCTTCTTCCTAAACCTACTGACTCTCTTCCTAATCCTACCTACTATCCCTTTTTGACTGGATGTTCTCTTCCACATTCAATCATCCAAGGTACAAGGTCTTATGCCATTGTATATCAATTTATCTGAGACAGCTGTGCAGAATGTAATTCCAAGCTAAGTATCCCAGTCAAGGGCCCAATGCCCTTCTGGGCTTCAAAGCTTACTTAGATTTCTGTTTTCATACATATACTTCACCTATATATTATTATAAATATCGCAGGTTCCCAATACCATTCTTCATCCAGTAGAATGATTCCTAACCCAAATCCAACATGTTCTTACCCCTAACCATACACTGTTCCCTCAATCCAACTTTACAGAAGAGCAGGGACAGAGTTGGTCTTACAATAGAGGAATGTAGGGGATCTTCCACGTGCTGAGAACTCAAAGGTCCATGCAGAAATGATGCCTGGAGAAGATGTAGGCAGCTCTGAAGGACATGAGAGAGCAAAAGTCATCTTCCATGGCAAACAACCTGGTCAGGATGAAGGGTTGTGTCTGAATGAGCCGCACTCTTCTTAATGTAGACAAGATGGACCAAACCAGGCCTGTGTGGAAAGCTGTTCCTGGGTGCCTATGGAGGATATACCATTCTAACTTGTGAAAGTGTCACAGGAAGCAGGGGCAGCCTCCATCTCATAGGACCCTTGGAAGCAACTGTTAGGACAACTTGGTTGCTAAGGCAGTGACCTCATTCAGTTCCTGAAGGAAGTGACCTCACCTCACTTCTTTTGTGATGGAACTCTCTGAACTTGGCAACAAGGAAGCCAGGCACCCAGAGCCAGTTTCAGTCCCAGTCCCAGTGGGCTCACTTGTTTGCATTTACCAAGGACAGAGTCAGTCTTTCTTGGTACCTACTGATGTGAGGATGACCAAATGCCAGGAAAACTCTGAAGAGGGCACTTTTCCGAGAAAGCAGGTAGTGAGTGGCTCACGGGTGGCTCCTGACAACTTCATTGAGTAGGCCAAGGAGGCCAGATCTGAGAGAGGACGGGCCATTTAGGGGAACATTGTATGGCCCACCAGTCAGAAGACACTCCGGATAGTCACAGACCTACTTGGGGGAAGGAGGTGCCTTAGTGGGTGTGGGTGTGAGTTTATGGTTTTGTCTCATGTTCTGAGAATAGGTAGGAAAGGCAGTTTGTTTGGTTTGGAGTGGACTGTTTCTAGTAAGTCGTTGGACAAGGCGAGTGTTTCTATGTCTGTGTATCCCACGGTATCCCTGGTTGTAGACATTGGAAAAGAGAATGAATCAATGGATGCATCCTGTCTAGTAGAAAACTTTCCAGCATTCATCCTTTCCAATTTATGAATGGACTGGGGCTTGCCTTATCTATGGGCAACACCTACTATCTTGCTAAGTTCCTGTTTTCTTCCTGAATTCTGGCCACTCTCCAGAATAGGCTCATGGTTTTGTGTCCAAGATATGTACCACCTCCCAGCTCTATGACATGGCCATGCACTGGATAACTGAAGGGAATGGCAAGCATCTCAGAAAACTCAGATATCAGTGTGACCAGTAAAGTGTCAGTGGAGAAACCCTGCTTTGGGCCTTTTGCTTACCTATTGTTCTGTTGCCCTGAGTGTCAGGAAGGTCTTTGCCTCAGGCCACCCCTTTGTGAAGCCTGAAGTAAACAGTTTTCAAATGGAAATGAAGGGGCATCACCTGTGGCTTTTGGCTTAATTCCTGTGCAAAGGGATGTGTGTGAATCAGCCTCTTGGCCCTGTGTGAGGCTGTGGCTTAGAGTCTCAGCACCTGATGGATTAAAGAAAGATCCCATGTGTGCATCCAAAGCCAAAATGGCAAAAAGAGCAGTCATTGTGGATGAAGTCTCTCGCTTTCCTCTGGAAAGTTCCTGACCTCCATCAAGTGAGAATAGGGATCCTTTGGGTCAAATGAGTTCTTCAAAGCCCTGCAGAGGCTAGCCCATAGGTTCTTGGGTTTTCTCATGTCTCCAATTCACACAAAGAATCTATACCCGAAAGTCAGTAGGCCTCAAATTGGAGAAGCAGAGCAGTATTAATGGCAGGCCTATTTGATCAATCCTGGGTCACAGGAAGAGTGTCCAGGCCACCCAGACATTAGGCAAATGAGGGGCAAGGGAGCTTATTCTAGACGCTGTCTTGGGCTGCCCCCTCATGGAAACCTCCAGCAAGAGGTTATGATGAGTGCCTATATGGAAGAAGATGAGGGCCATGTGGCAGTGTTTTGGTTTGAATTGTGGTCATTTCTGTGGCGGTTGGAAGGGATGACTTGGTCCACCTGGTCTTGAACTCTGGCGTGATTCCCCTCAGAGACTGAGTTCTGGAACTGAACTCAGAGAAGAATTGCCATGAATTGTGTTGGGATTTTAGGAGGCCACGCATGAGAGTTGCCCTTGGAAACTGAGATCTAGGCCCAGGGTGGCTTTCCACAGAGCACTGGGAATCTCAGCCAGGATATCACATGATTTTATTCTTAAAGACCTGGCAGCCATAATTGAGAGTCAAAACACACATGGACCTCACGTTGTAGACCTCAATGGGCCTGGCTTGATGTGACCTTTTGGCCACTCTTGGGAAGCCTTGCCTCTGAGTGTTTCTCCAGAGCTTTCATTGAAATGAGATTCCTCACCATTTAGTGGTTCCTGAATGAATAGAAACCCACAGTGCCTCCAAGTTCATCCTTGAAAAATGGCTTGATAAATACCATGAAATTTTTGAAATTCCCATGACCAGGTGTGGCACTGGAGAACCTTTGGATGTCCTGTTGCTGATCATGAGTGTACCAGACAGTGCCTTGATTGACTGGGTTTCATGAAAATGGTGTAGAACAGAGATGCCAGTAAGTTGGAGCCTGCGGATTAGTGGGCCTAGAGCAGTGGTGTGCAGGTGTGTGATAAAACATCTGTGGTGGGGCCATGTGGATCTGCCATTGGCTTCCACATGGCTTGTGACTGACACGGTGAAGCCAGCAGACCCTTATATGTAAAGGCATCTTGTTATATGGAGAGGTTTCCGGGCAATGTTCAGAAACAGGTTGCTATGGTCAAGGGGGCAAGCTCTGTGGGATAGAAGCCTGGTTGGTGCATTGTCCTCGGACCCTGAGTCAGCACACGTGACAGTACTCCCTCCAGAACTGTGTCCCAGTTGAACTCCTTGTATTTCATGAAGCAAATAGGAAACTCCCAGTGAAGCAGCAAGAAACACCAGGAAAAGTGGAGGATGACCAAATGGCCTCACAGTCCACACGGGGAAACACTTAGACCCCAGTGGCCACAGTTGACCTACAAAGAGAGAATTCAGCACTGCTGCCTCATGTTCACTGGAAAATCAGAAACCATGTCCTCCAGGCTACATAGATGCAGACCAAGCTTTGATGGTCTCACTACAAAGGAAGATAAAGCTCCTGACAACAACATATATTTCAAGGGTCCAACCTCAGAGGCAGTTTCCCAAGAAGTCTTTAGGCCAGCAGAGCTCCATGTTTGTGGAGTGTTTACCCTGTCCCTTACTTATGGAAACTCCTCTACCACCTCCAAGGTTGTGAACTCCTGAGCATTTTCCATTGTATATATGTATTCACAGATTTTCTAACTCTTTTCTTCAAATTGTGTCTTACTCGGGGCAAAGGTAATGTCAAGGCATTGTTCTTGATGAGAGTGGGAAGATTTTTGGGTAGCACAGAATTGCATACACATTGGATTCATTTTCCTATTTTCCATTCAAAATACTGAATCCCTGACACTAACCCATACCCTCCTGGACTCTGATTACCAATCCTGATATGATGGAGGAAAATAACCCAAACAGAATAGCAATACATGCAGTTCAGAGGAGGCATGGTGTCTAATTGGACTTTCCTTTGGCATTATAAAGGCTAGGTGTTATAAATCTAGTCCAATTTAAGAGAAGTAGTTCTCCATTTGTTTGTAAAGTTAACCAATATGTGAATTCCTGTCTCCCTTTCTCTGTAGACTGTTCAGCACACGTATATTTACGTGCACATATAGAATCCTACCTGGTATCCCATGTACATTCTTGTGAGGTGGCTGACATGGCAGATACAAATTGTGAGAAGAGATCACTCCTCCTAAATGCTGTTGGAACTGAAAATTCAACCTATGGGTGAGCTTTCTACTTGAACAACATGATACATAAATCCATGTTCAGTAAATTAAATATTTTTGGATCTGTGGATGATGTATATTTCATGATGAATTTTGATTGGCATATATATTTCTACTTTTTAAAGTCTCTGTGTGTTTGTATGTTTGAATGTATATATATATATATATATATATATATATATATATATATATATACATATACACACACACACACACACACACACACACACTCTCTCCAGATTTTTCAAAGTATGAAATATATGTGTCTTATTATACACTCCCTAAATTCATTCATGTTCATGTAGGTGGATTTATAATCATCTTTTCAAAAGATTATTCTCAGAAATATTCATCCACCTGAAATACACATTTGTTTCCTAGTGAATGGTGCTTAGAAATCCTAATATTTCTACTGTAACTGACCGAGTTTCGCATCAATGCAAGCAGATTCCTATGATACATGATGTGTATTTTGACGTTTCTTTTTTTTCGACACTGGTACATCACTATTTCTTCAGTTGATGCACATCATAAGATATATATTTCATCCACAATTTTCACAAATTTCCAGGCATTTGGTTCACTTTCAATCACTTCCTGCTTCAGAACACATGTACTCCTGTATATTTCTGGACTGGTCTTTTCATGAGACTTCTTTCCAAACACATTATTTTTGATTTCCATAATCACTTTTCAAGCAAATCTCACACAGCCTTCATGGTAAACCATAACCCTAATATAATCATTAGATATATAACTGGTTGGAATGAATGATTGTGTATCAATATTAGATTTCCTATATATTTTCAGGTATCAGTTCAATCCATTATGTAAATCGGAACCAGTTCTATTATTTATTCACAGTATGGTCTATTCATGCATTATCTCTATATTCATAGACACAGGGTACACCTATTGGTGCCCCCAAATACTAATCAATACGTCTTCAAGATATTGCTCCCAGAAATGGTGGAAGAAATACTCATGTCACCTGATCTACATATACATTTTATCACAGTGATATTCTGGACACATAATGCAAAGTTCACACTTATGATTGTACCAAAGTCTAAATGGAAAGTGAGCATGTATTACTAAAAACATCCTTGTCCAGATGCCTGATGCTCTCAAATGTCAATCCTATCGGTGACTACACAGTTGCTTCGTCCTAAGATTACATATTCAAACTCAACCCTGTTGAAAATATCTAATCCTATCACTCACTTTATACTTTGACCGATTTCCCAATGTCTCTATTGATATCTGCTTTCCTACATAATTTCCCATATTCATTATTGTGACTGACTCTTCACATGTGCTGACATTTACATCTACTCTCTAACTGACACCCTACTGCTAAAGAACTTTTGGTCCAAATGTTATACTCACTCTTCTTCCTAAACCTACTGACTCTCTTCCTAATCCTACCTACTATCCCTTTTTGACTGGATGTTCTCTTCCACATTCAATCATCCAAGGTACAAGGTCTTATGCCATTGTATATCAATTTATCTGAGACAGCTGTGCAGAATGTAATTCCAAGCTAAGTATCCCAGTCAAGGGCCCAATGCCCTTCTGGGCTTCAAAGCTTACTTAGATTTCTGTTTTCATACATATACTTCACCTATATATTATTATAAATATCGCAGGTTCCCAATACCATTCTTCATCCAGTAGAATGATTCCTAACCCAAATCCAACATGTTCTTACCCCTAACCATACACTGTTCCCTCAATCCAACTTTACAGAAGAGCAGGGACAGAGTTGGTCTTACAATAGAGGAATGTAGGGGATCTTCCACGTGCTGAGAACTCAAAGGTCCATGCAGAAATGATGCCTGGAGAAGATGTAGGCAGCTCTGAAGGACATGAGAGAGCAAAAGTCATCTTCCATGGCAAACAACCTGGTCAGGATGAAGGGTTGTGTCTGAATGAGCCGCACTCTTCTTAATGTAGACAAGATGGACCAAACCAGGCCTGTGTGGAAAGCTGTTCCTGGGTGCCTATGGAGGATATACCATTCTAACTTGTGAAAGTGTCACAGGAAGCAGGGGCAGCCTCCATCTCATAGGACCCTTGGAAGCAACTGTTAGGACAACTTGGTTGCTAAGGCAGTGACCTCATTCAGTTCCTGAAGGAAGTGACCTCACCTCACTTCTTTTGTGATGGAACTCTCTGAACTTGGCAACAAGGAAGCCAGGCACCCAGAGCCAGTTTCAGTCCCAGTCCCAGTGGGCTCACTTGTTTGCATTTACCAAGGACAGAGTCAGTCTTTCTTGGTACCTACTGATGTGAGGATGACCAAATGCCAGGAAAACTCTGAAGAGGGCACTTTTCCGAGAAAGCAGGTAGTGAGTGGCTCACGGGTGGCTCCTGACAACTTCATTGAGTAGGCCAAGGAGGCCAGATCTGAGAGAGGACGGGCCATTTAGGGGAACATTGTATGGCCCACCAGTCAGAAGACACTCCGGATAGTCACAGACCTACTTGGGGGAAGGAGGTGCCTTAGTGGGTGTGGGTGTGAGTTTATGGTTTTGTCTCATGTTCTGAGAATAGGTAGGAAAGGCAGTTTGTTTGGTTTGGAGTGGACTGTTTCTAGTAAGTCGTTGGACAAGGCGAGTGTTTCTATGTCTGTGTATCCCACGGTATCCCTGGTTGTAGACATTGGAAAAGAGAATGAATCAATGGATGCATCCTGTCTAGTAGAAAACTTTCCAGCATTCATCCTTTCCAATTTATGAATGGACTGGGGCTTGCCTTATCTATGGGCAACACCTACTATCTTGCTAAGTTCCTGTTTTCTTCCTGAATTCTGGCCACTCTCCAGAATAGGCTCATGGTTTTGTGTCCAAGATATGTACCACCTCCCAGCTCTATGACATGGCCATGCACTGGATAACTGAAGGGAATGGCAAGCATCTCAGAAAACTCAGATATCAGTGTGACCAGTAAAGTGTCAGTGGAGAAACCCTGCTTTGGGCCTTTTGCTTACCTATTGTTCTGTTGCCCTGAGTGTCAGGAAGGTCTTTGCCTCAGGCCACCCCTTTGTGAAGCCTGAAGTAAACAGTTTTCAAATGGAAATGAAGGGGCATCACCTGTGGCTTTTGGCTTAATTCCTGTGCAAAGGGATGTGTGTGAATCAGCCTCTTGGCCCTGTGTGAGGCTGTGGCTTAGAGTCTCAGCACCTGATGGATTAAAGAAAGATCCCATGTGTGCATCCAAAGCCAAAATGGCAAAAAGAGCAGTCATTGTGGATGAAGTCTCTCGCTTTCCTCTGGAAAGTTCCTGACCTCCATCAAGTGAGAATAGGGATCCTTTGGGTCAAATGAGTTCTTCAAAGCCCTGCAGAGGCTAGCCCATAGGTTCTTGGGTTTTCTCATGTCTCCAATTCACACAAAGAATCTATACCCGAAAGTCAGTAGGCCTCAAATTGGAGAAGCAGAGCAGTATTAATGGCAGGCCTATTTGATCAATCCTGGGTCACAGGAAGAGTGTCCAGGCCACCCAGACATTAGGCAAATGAGGGGCAAGGGAGCTTATTCTAGACGCTGTCTTGGGCTGCCCCCTCATGGAAACCTCCAGCAAGAGGTTATGATGAGTGCCTATATGGAAGAAGATGAGGGCCATGTGGCAGTGTTTTGGTTTGAATTGTGGTCATTTCTGTGGCGGTTGGCAGGGATGACTTGGTCCACCTGGTCTTGAACTCTGGCGTGATTCCCCTCAGAGACTGAGTTCTGGAACTGAACTCAGAGAAGAATTGCCATGAATTGTGTTGGGATTTTAGGAGGCCACGCATGAGAGTTGCCCTTGGAAACTGAGATCTAGGCCCAGGGTGGCTTTCCACAGAGCACTGGGAATCTCAGCCAGGATATCACATGATTTTATTCTTAAAGACCTGGCAGCCATAATTGAGAGTCAAAACACACATGGACCTCACATTGTAGACCTCAATGGGCCTGGCTTGATGTGACCTTTTGGCCACTCTTGGGAAGCCTTGCCTCTGAGTGTTTCTCCAGAGCTTTCATTGAAATGAGATTCCTCACCATTTAGTGGTTCCTGAATGAATAGAAACCCACAGTGCCTCCAAGTTCATCCTTGAAAAATGGCTTGATAAATACCATGAAATTTTTGAAATTCCCATGACCAGGTGTGGCACTGGAGAACCTTTGGATGTCCTGTTGCTGATCATGAGTGTACCAGACAGTGCCTTGATTGACTGGGTTTCATGAAAATGGTGTAGAACAGAGATGCCAGTAAGTTGGAGCCTGCGGATTAGTGGGCCTAGAGCAGTGGTGTGCAGGTGTGTGATAAAACATCTGTGGTGGGGCCATGTGGATCTGCCATTGGCTTCCACATGGCTTGTGACTGACACGGTGAAGCCAGCAGACCCTTATATGTAAAGGCATCTTGTTATATGGAGAGGTTTCCGGGCAATGTTCAGAAACAGGTTGCTATGGTCAAGGGGGCAAGCTCTGTGGGATAGAAGCCTGGTTGGTGCATTGTCCTCGGACCCTGAGTCAGCACACGTGACAGTACTCCCTCCAGAACTGTGTCCCAGTTGAACTCCTTGTATTTCATGAAGCAAATAGGAAACTCCCAGTGAAGCAGCAAGAAACACCAGGAAAAGTGGAGGATGACCAAATGGCCTCACAGTCCACACGGGGAAACACTTAGACCCCAGTGGCCACAGTTGACCTACAAAGAGAGAATTCAGCACTGCTGCCTCATGTTCACTGGAAAATCAGAAACCATGTCCTCCAGGCTACATAGATGCAGACCAAGCTTTGATGGTCTCACTACAAAGGAAGATAAAGCTCCTGACAACAACATATATTTCAAGGGTCCAACCTCAGAGGCAGTTTCCCAAGAAGTCTTTAGGCCAGCAGAGCTCCATGTTTGTGGAGTGTTTACCCTGTCCCTTACTTATGGAAACTCCTCTACCACCTCCAAGGTTGTGAACTCCTGAGCATTTTCCATTGTATATATGTATTCACAGATTTTCTAACTCTTTTCTTCAAATTGTGTCTTACTCGGGGCAAAGGTAATGTCAAGGCATTGTTCTTGATGAGAGTGGGAAGATTTTTGGGTAGCACAGAATTGCATACACATTGGATTCATTTTCCTATTTTCCATTCAAAATACTGAATCCCTGACACTAACCCATACCCTCCTGGACTCTGATTACCAATCCTGATATGATGGAGGAAAATAACCCAAACAGAATAGCAATACATGCAGTTCAGAGGAGGCATGGTGTCTAATTGGACTTTCCTTTGGCATTATAAAGGCTAGGTGTTATAAATCTAGTCCAATTTAAGAGAAGTAGTTCTCCATTTGTTTGTAAAGTTAACCAATATGTGAATTCCTGTCTCCCTTTCTCTGTAGACTGTTCAGCACACGTATATTTACGTGCACATATAGAATCCTACCTGGTATCCCATGTACATTCTTGTGAGGTGGCTGACATGGCAGATACAAATTGTGAGAAGAGATCACTCCTCCTAAATGCTGTTGGAACTGAAAATTCAACCTATGGGTGAGCTTTCTACTTGAACAACATGATACATAAATCCATGTTCAGTAAATTAAATATTTTTGGATCTGTGGATGATGTATATTTCATGATGAATTTTGATTGGCATATATATTTCTACTTTTTAAAGTCTCTGTGTGTTTGTATGTTTGAATGTATATATATATATATATATATATATATATATATATATATATATACATATACACACACACACACACACACACACACACACACTCTCTCCAGATTTTTCAAAGTATGAAATATATGTGTCTTATTATACACTCCCTAAATTCATTCATGTTCATGTAGGTGGATTTATAATCATCTTTTCAAAAGATTATTCTCAGAAATATTCATCCACCTGAAATACACATTTGTTTCCTAGTGAATGGTGCTTAGAAATCCTAATATTTCTACTGTAACTGACCGAGTTTCGCATCAATGCAAGCAGATTCCTATGATACATGATGTGTATTTTGACGTTTCTTTTTTTTCGACACTGGTACATCACTATTTCTTCAGTTGATGCACATCATAAGATATATATTTCATCCACAATTTTCACAAATTTCCAGGCATTTGGTTCACTTTCAATCACTTCCTGCTTCAGAACACATGTACTCCTGTATATTTCTGGACTGGTCTTTTCATGAGACTTCTTTCCAAACACATTATTTTTGATTTCCATAATCACTTTTCAAGCAAATCTCACACAGCCTTCATGGTAAACCATAACCCTAATATAATCATTAGATATATAACTGGTTGGAATGAATGATTGTGTATCAATATTAGATTTCCTATATATTTTCAGGTATCAGTTCAATCCATTATGTAAATCGGAACCAGTTCTATTATTTATTCACAGTATGGTCTATTCATGCATTATCTCTATATTCATAGACACAGGGTACACCTATTGGTGCCCCCAAATACTAATCAATACGTCTTCAAGATATTGCTCCCAGAAATGGTGGAAGAAATACTCATGTCACCTGATCTACATATACATTTTATCACAGTGATATTCTGGACACATAATGCAAAGTTCACACTTATGATTGTACCAAAGTCTAAATGGAAAGTGAGCATGTATTACTAAAAACATCCTTGTCCAGATGCCTGATGCTCTCAAATGTCAATCCTATCGGTGACTACACAGTTGCTTCGTCCTAAGATTACATATTCAAACTCAACCCTGTTGAAAATATCTAATCCTATCACTCACTTTATACTTTGACTGATTTCCCAATGTCTCTATTGATATCTGCTTTCCTACATAATTTCCCATATTCATTATTGTGACTGACTCTTCACATGTGCTGACATTTACATCTACTCTCTAACTGACACCCTACTGCTAAAGAACTTTTGGTCCAAATGTTATACTCACTCTTCTTCCTAAACCTACTGACTCTCTTCCTAATCCTACCTACTATCCCTTTTTGACTGGATGTTCTCTTCCACATTCAATCATCCAAGGTACAAGGTCTTATGCCATTGTATATCAATTTATCTGAGACAGCTGTGCAGAATGTAATTCCAAGCTAAGTATCCCAGTCAAGGGCCCAATGCCCTTCTGGGCTTCAAAGCTTACTTAGATTTCTGTTTTCATACATATACTTCACCTATATATTATTATAAATATCGCAGGTTCCCAATACCATTCTTCATCCAGTAGAATGATTCCTAACCCAAATCCAACATGTTCTTACCCCTAACCATACACTGTTCCCTCAATCCAACTTTACAGAAGAGCAGGGACAGAGTTGGTCTTACAATAGAGGAATGTAGGGGATCTTCCACGTGCTGAGAACTCAAAGGTCCATGCAGAAATGATGCCTGGAGAAGATGTAGGCAGCTTTGAAGGACATGAGAGAGCAAAAGTCATCTTCCATGGCAAACAACCTGGTCAGGATGAAGGGTTGTGTCTGAATGAGCCGCACTCTTCTTAATGTAGACAAGATGGACCAAACCAGGCCTGTGTGGAAAGCTGTTCCTGGGTGCCTATGGAGGATATACCATTCTAACTTGTGAAAGTGTCACAGGAAGCAGGGGCAGCCTCCATCTCATAGGACCCTTGGAAGCAACTGTTAGGACAACTTGGTTGCTAAGGCAGTGACCTCATTCAGTTCCTGAAGGAAGTGACCTCACCTCACTTCTTTTGTGATGGAACTCTCTGAACTTGGCAACAAGGAAGCCAGGCACCCAGAGCCAGTTTCAGTCCCAGTCCCAGTGGGCTCACTTGTTTGCATTTACCAAGGACAGAGTCAGTCTTTCTTGGTACCTACTGATGTGAGGATGACCAAATGCCAGGAAAACTCTGAAGAGGGCACTTTTCCGAGAAAGCAGGTAGTGAGTGGCTCACGGGTGGCTCCTGACAACTTCATTGAGTAGGCCAAGGAGGCCAGATCTGAGAGAGGACGGGCCATTTAGGGGAACATTGTATGGCCCACCAGTCAGAAGACACTCCGGATAGTCACAGACCTACTTGGGGGAAGGAGGTGCCTTAGTGGGTGTGGGTGTGAGTTTATGGTTTTGTCTCATGTTCTGAGAATAGGTAGGAAAGGCAGTTTGTTTGGTTTGGAGTGGACTGTTTCTAGTAAGTCGTTGGACAAGGCGAGTGTTTCTATGTCTGTGTATCCCACGGTATCCCTGGTTGTAGACATTGGAAAAGAGAATGAATCAATGGATGCATCCTGTCTAGTAGAAAACTTTCCAGCATTCATCCTTTCCAATTTATGAATGGACTGGGGCTTGCCTTATCTATGGGCAACACCTACTATCTTGCTAAGTTCCTGTTTTCTTCCTGAATTCTGGCCACTCTCCAGAATAGGCTCATGGTTTTGTGTCCAAGATATGTACCACCTCCCAGCTCTATGACATGGCCATGCACTGGATAACTGAAGGGAATGGCAAGCATCTCAGAAAACTCAGATATCAGTGTGACCAGTAAAGTGTCAGTGGAGAAACCCTGCTTTGGGCCTTTTGCTTACCTATTGTTCTGTTGCCCTGAGTGTCAGGAAGGTCTTTGCCTCAGGCCACCCCTTTGTGAAGCCTGAAGTAAACAGTTTTCAAATGGAAATGAAGGGGCATCACCTGTGGCTTTTGGCTTAATTCCTGTGCAAAGGGATGTGTGTGAATCAGCCTCTTGGCCCTGTGTGAGGCTGTGGCTTAGAGTCTCAGCACCTGATGGATTAAAGAAAGATCCCATGTGTGCATCCAAAGCCAAAATGGCAAAAAGAGCAGTCATTGTGGATGAAGTCTCTCGCTTTCCTCTGGAAAGTTCCTGACCTCCATCAAGTGAGAATAGGGATCCTTTGGGTCAAATGAGTTCTTCAAAGCCCTGCAGAGGCTAGCCCATAGGTTCTTGGGTTTTCTCATGTCTCCAATTCACACAAAGAATCTATACCCGAAAGTCAGTAGGCCTCAAATTGGAGAAGCAGAGCAGTATTAATGGCAGGCCTATTTGATCAATCCTGGGTCACAGGAAGAGTGTCCAGGCCACCCAGACATTAGGCAAATGAGGGGCAAGGGAGCTTATTCTAGACGCTGTCTTGGGCTGCCCCCTCATGGAAACCTCCAGCAAGAGGTTATGATGAGTGCCTATATGGAAGAAGATGAGGGCCATGTGGCAGTGTTTTGGTTTGAATTGTGGTCATTTCTGTGGCGGTTGGCAGGGATGACTTGGTCCACCTGGTCTTGAACTCTGGCATGATTCCCCTCAGAGACTGAGTTCTGGAACTGAACTCAGAGAAGAATTGCCATGAATTGTGTTGGGATTTTAGGAGGCCACGCATGAGAGTTGCCCTTGGAAACTGAGATCTAGGCCCAGGGTGGCTTTCCACAGAGCACTGGGAATCTCAGCCAGGATATCACATGATTTTATTCTTAAAGACCTGGCAGCCATAATTGAGAGTCAAAACACACATGGACCTCACATTGTAGACCTCAATGGGCCTGGCTTGATGTGACCTTTTGGCCACTCTTGGGAAGCCTTGCCTCTGAGTGTTTCTCCAGAGCTTTCATTGAAATGAGATTCCTCACCATTTAGTGGTTCCTGAATGAATAGAAACCCACAGTGCCTCCAAGTTCATCCTTGAAAAATGGCTTGATAAATACCATGAAATTTTTGAAATTCCCATGACCAGGTGTGGCACTGGAGAACCTTTGGATGTCCTGTTGCTGATCATGAGTGTACCAGACAGTGCCTTGATTGACTGGGTTTCATGAAAATGGTGTAGAACAGAGATGCCAGTAAGTTGGAGCCTGCGGATTAGTGGGCCTAGAGCAGTGGTGTGCAGGTGTGTGATAAAACATCTGTGGTGGGGCCATGTGGATCTGCCATTGGCTTCCACATGGCTTGTGACTGACACGGTGAAGCCAGCAGACCCTTATATGTAAAGGCATCTTGTTATATGGAGAGGTTTCCGGGCAATGTTCAGAAACAGGTTGCTATGGTCAAGGGGGCAAGCTCTGTGGGATAGAAGCCTGGTTGGTGCATTGTCCTCGGACCCTGAGTCAGCACACGTGACAGTACTCCCTCCAGAACTGTGTCCCAGTTGAACTCCTTGTATTTCATGAAGCAAATAGGAAACTCCCAGTGAAGCAGCAAGAAACACCAGGAAAAGTGGAGGATGACCAAATGGCCTCACAGTCCACACGGGGAAACACTTAGACCCCAGTGGCCACAGTTGACCTACAAAGAGAGAATTCAGCACTGCTGCCTCATGTTCACTGGAAAATCAGAAACCATGTCCTCCAGGCTACATAGATGCAGACCAAGCTTTGATGGTCTCACTACAAAGGAAGATAAAGCTCCTGACAACAACATATATTTCAAGGGTCCAACCTCAGAGGCAGTTTCCCAAGAAGTCTTTAGGCCAGCAGAGCTCCATGTTTGTGGAGTGTTTACCCTGTCCCTTACTTATGGAAACTCCTCTACCACCTCCAAGGTTGTGAACTCCTGAGCATTTTCCATTGTATATATGTATTCACAGATTTTCTAACTCTTTTCTTCAAATTGTGTCTTACTCGGGGCAAAGGTAATGTCAAGGCATTGTTCTTGATGAGAGTGGGAAGATTTTTGGGTAGCACAGAATTGCATACACATTGGATTCATTTTCCTATTTTCCATTCAAAATACTGAATCCCTGACACTAACCCATACCCTCCTGGACTCTGATTACCAATCCTGATATGATGGAGGAAAATAACCCAAACAGAATAGCAATACATGCAGTTCAGAGGAGGCATGGTGTCTAATTGGACTTTCCTTTGGCATTATAAAGGCTAGGTGTTATAAATCTAGTCCAATTTAAGAGAAGTAGTTCTCCATTTGTTTGTAAAGTTAACCAATATGTGAATTCCTGTCTCCCTTTCTCTGTAGACTGTTCAGCACACGTATATTTACGTGCACATATAGAATCCTACCTGGTATCCCATGTACATTCTTGTGAGGTGGCTGACATGGCAGATACAAATTGTGAGAAGAGATCACTCCTCCTAAATGCTGTTGGAACTGAAAATTCAACCTATGGGTGAGCTTTCTACTTGAACAACATGATACATAAATCCATGTTCAGTAAATTAAATATTTTTGGATCTGTGGATGATGTATATTTCATGATGAATTTTGATTGGCATATATATTTCTACTTTTTAAAGTCTCTGTGTGTTTGTATGTTTGAATGTATATATATATATATATATATATATATATATATATATATATATATACATATACATATACACACACACACACACACACACACACACACACTCTCTCCAGATTTTTCAAAGTATGAAATATATGTGTCTTATTATACACTCCCTAAATTCATTCATGTTCATGTAGGTGGATTTATAATCATCTTTTCAAAAGATTATTCTCAGAAATATTCATCCACCTGAAATACACATTTGTTTCCTAGTGAATGGTGCTTAGAAATCCTAATATTTCTACTGTAACTGACCGAGTTTCGCATCAATGCAAGCAGATTCCTATGATACATGATGTGTATTTTGACGTTTCTTTTTTTTCGACACTGGTACATCACTATTTCTTCAGTTGATGCACATCATAAGATATATATTTCATCCACAATTTTCACAAATTTCCAGGCATTTGGTTCACTTTCAATCACTTCCTGCTTCAGAACACATGTACTCCTGTATATTTCTGGACTGGTCTTTTCATGAGACTTCTTTCCAAACACATTATTTTTGATTTCCATAATCACTTTTCAAGCAAATCTCACACAGCCTTCATGGTAAACCATAACCCTAATATAATCATTAGATATATAACTGGTTGGAATGAATGATTGTGTATCAATATTAGATTTCCTATATATTTTCAGGTATCAGTTCAATCCATTATGTAAATCGGAACCAGTTCTATTATTTATTCACAGTATGGTCTATTCATGCATTATCTCTATATTCATAGACACAGGGTACACCTATTGGTGCCCCCAAATACTAATCAATACGTCTTCAAGATATTGCTCCCAGAAACGGTGGAAGAAATACTCATGTCACCTGATCTACATATACATTTTATCACAGTGATATTCTGGACACATAATGCAAAGTTCACACTTATGATTGTACCAAAGTCTAAATGGAAAGTGAGCATGTATTACTAAAAACATCCTTGTCCAGATGCCTGATGCTCTCAAATGTCAATCCTATCGGTGACTACACAGTTGCTTCGTCCTAAGATTACATATTCAAACTCAACCCTGTTGAAAATATCTAATCCTATCACTCACTTTATACTTTGACTGATTTCCCAATGTCTCTATTGATATCTGCTTTCCTACATAATTTCCCATATTCATTATTGTGACTGACTCTTCACATGTGCTGACATTTACATCTACTCTCTAACTGACACCCTACTGCTAAAGAACTTTTGGTCCAAATGTTATACTCACTCTTCTTCCTAAACCTACTGACTCTCTTCCTAATCCTACCTACTATCCCTTTTTGACTGGATGTTCTCTTCCACATTCAATCATCCAAGGTACAAGGTCTTATGCCATTGTATATCAATTTATCTGAGACAGCTGTGCAGAATGTAATTCCAAGCTAAGTATCCCAGTCAAGGGCCCAATGCCCTTCTGGGCTTCAAAGCTTACTTAGATTTCTGTTTTCATACATATACTTCACCTATATATTATTATAAATATCGCAGGTTCCCAATACCATTCTTCATCCAGTAGAATGATTCCTAACCCAAATCCAACATGTTCTTACCCCTAACCATACACTGTTCCCTCAATCCAACTTTACAGAAGAGCAGGGACAGAGTTGGTCTTACAATAGAGGAATGTAGGGGATCTTCCACGTGCTGAGAACTCAAAGGTCCATGCAGAAATGATGCCTGGAGAAGATGTAGGCAGCTCTGAAGGACATGAGAGAGCAAAAGTCATCTTCCATGGCAAACAACCTGGTCAGGATGAAGGGTTGTGTCTGAATGAGCCGCACTCTTCTTAATGTAGACAAGATGGACCAAACCAGGCCTGTGTGGAAAGCTGTTCCTGGGTGCCTATGGAGGATATACCATTCTAACTTGTGAAAGTGTCACAGGAAGCAGGGGCAGCCTCCATCTCATAGGACCCTTGGAAGCAACTGTTAGGACAACTTGGTTGCTAAGGCAGTGACCTCATTCAGTTCCTGAAGGAAGTGACCTCACCTCACTTCTTTTGTGATGGAACTCTCTGAACTTGGCAACAAGGAAGCCAGGCACCCAGAGCCAGTTTCAGTCCCAGTCCCAGTGGGCTCACTTGTTTGCATTTACCAAGGACAGAGTCAGTCTTTCTTGGTACCTACTGATGTGAGGATGACCAAATGCCAGGAAAACTCTGAAGAGGGCACTTTTCCGAGAAAGCAGGTAGTGAGTGGCTCACGGGTGGCTCCTGACAACTTCATTGAGTAGGCCAAGGAGGCCAGATCTGAGAGAGGACGGGCCATTTAGGGGAACATTGTATGGCCCACCAGTCAGAAGACACTCCGGATAGTCACAGACCTACTTGGGGGAAGGAGGTGCCTTAGTGGGTGTGGGTGTGAGTTTATGGTTTTGTCTCATGTTCTGAGAATAGGTAGGAAAGGCAGTTTGTTTGGTTTGGAGTGGACTGTTTCTAGTAAGTCGTTGGACAAGGCGAGTGTTTCTATGTCTGTGTATCCCACGGTATCCCTGGTTGTAGACATTGGAAAAGAGAATGAATCAATGGATGCATCCTGTCTAGTAGAAAACTTTCCAGCATTCATCCTTTCCAATTTATGAATGGACTGGGGCTTGCCTTATCTATGGGCAACACCTACTATCTTGCTAAGTTCCTGTTTTCTTCCTGAATTCTGGCCACTCTCCAGAATAGGCTCATGGTTTTGTGTCCAAGATATGTACCACCTCCCAGCTCTATGACATGGCCATGCACTGGATAACTGAAGGGAATGGCAAGCATCTCAGAAAACTCAGATATCAGTGTGACCAGTAAAGTGTCAGTGGAGAAACCCTGCTTTGGGCCTTTTGCTTACCTATTGTTCTGTTGCCCTGAGTGTCAGGAAGGTCTTTGCCTCAGGCCACCCCTTTGTGAAGCCTGAAGTAAACAGTTTTCAAATGGAAATGAAGGGGCATCACCTGTGGCTTTTGGCTTAATTCCTGTGCAAAGGGATGTGTGTGAATCAGCCTCTTGGCCCTGTGTGAGGCTGTGGCTTAGAGTCTCAGCACCTGATGGATTAAAGAAAGATCCCATGTGTGCATCCAAAGCCAAAATGGCAAAAAGAGCAGTCATTGTGGATGAAGTCTCTCGCTTTCCTCTGGAAAGTTCCTGACCTCCATCAAGTGAGAATAGGGATCCTTTGGGTCAAATGAGTTCTTCAAAGCCCTGCAGAGGCTAGCCCATAGGTTCTTGGGTTTTCTCATGTCTCCAATTCACACAAAGAATCTATACCCGAAAGTCAGTAGGCCTCAAATTGGAGAAGCAGAGCAGTATTAATGGCAGGCCTATTTGATCAATCCTGGGTCACAGGAAGAGTGTCCAGGCCACCCAGACATTAGGCAAATGAGGGGCAAGGGAGCTTATTCTAGACGCTGTCTTGGGCTGCCCCCTCATGGAAACCTCCAGCAAGAGGTTATGATGAGTGCCTATATGGAAGAAGATGAGGGCCATGTGGCAGTGCTTTGGTTTGAATTGTGGTCATTTCTGTGGCGGTTGGCAGGGATGACTTGGTCCACCTGGTCTTGAACTCTGGCGTGATTCCCCTCAGAGACTGAGTTCTGGAACTGAACTCAGAGAAGAATTGCCATGAATTGTGTTGGGATTTTAGGAGGCCACGCATGAGAGTTGCCCTTGGAAACTGAGATCTAGGCCCAGGGTGGCTTTCCACAGAGCACTGGGAATCTCAGCCAGGATATCACATGATTTTATTCTTAAAGACCTGGCAGCCATAATTGAGAGTCAAAACACACATGGACCTCACATTGTAGACCTCAATGGGCCTGGCTTGATGTGACCTTTTGGCCACTCTTGGGAAGCCTTGCCTCTGAGTGTTTCTCCAGAGCTTTCATTGAAATGAGATTCCTCACCATTTAGTGGTTCCTGAATGAATAGAAACCCACAGTGCCTCCAAGTTCATCCTTGAAAAATGGCTTGATAAATACCATGAAATTTTTGAAATTCCCATGACCAGGTGTGGCACTGGAGAACCTTTGGATGTCCTGTTGCTGATCATGAGTGTACCAGACAGTGCCTTGATTGACTGGGTTTCATGAAAATGGTGTAGAACAGAGATGCCAGTAAGTTGGAGCCTGCGGATTAGTGGGCCTAGAGCAGTGGTGTGCAGGTGTGTGATAAAACATCTGTGGTGGGGCCATGTGGATCTGCCATTGGCTTCCACATGGCTTGTGACTGACACGGTGAAGCCAGCAGACCCTTATATGTAAAGGCATCTTGTTATATGGAGAGGTTTCCGGGCAATGTTCAGAAACAGGTTGCTATGGTCAAGGGGGCAAGCTCTGTGGGATAGAAGCCTGGTTGGTGCATTGTCCTCGGACCCTGAGTCAGCACACGTGACAGTACTCCCTCCAGAACTGTGTCCCAGTTGAACTCCTTGTATTTCATGAAGCAAATAGGAAACTCCCAGTGAAGCAGCAAGAAACACCAGGAAAAGTGGAGGATGACCAAATGGCCTCACAGTCCACACGGGGAAACACTTAGACCCCAGTGGCCACAGTTGACCTACAAAGAGAGAATTCAGCACTGCTGCCTCATGTTCACTGGAAAATCAGAAACCATGTCCTCCAGGCTACATAGATGCAGACCAAGCTTTGATGGTCTCACTACAAAGGAAGATAAAGCTCCTGACAACAACATATATTTCAAGGGTCCAACCTCAGAGGCAGTTTCCCAAGAAGTCTTTAGGCCAGCAGAGCTCCATGTTTGTGGAGTGTTTACCCTGTCCCTTACTTATGGAAACTCCTCTACCACCTCCAAGGTTGTGAACTCCTGAGCATTTTCCATTGTATATATGTATTCACAGATTTTCTAACTCTTTTCTTCAAATTGTGTCTTACTCGGGGCAAAGGTAATGTCAAGGCATTGTTCTTGATGAGAGTGGGAAGATTTTTGGGTAGCACAGAATTGCATACACATCGGATTCATTTTCCTATTTTCCATTCAAAATACTGAATCCCTGACACTAACCCATACCCTCCTAGACTCTGATTACCAATCCTGATATGATGGAGGAAAATAACCCAAACAGAATAGCAATACATGCAGTTCAGAGGAGGCATGGTGTCTAATTGGACTTTCCTTTGGCATTATAAAGGCTAGGTGTTATAAATCTAGTCCAATTTAAGAGAAGTAGTTCTCCATTTGTTTGTAAAGTTAACCAATATGTGAATTCCTGTCTCCCTTTCTCTGTAGACTGTTCAGCACACGTATATTTACATGCACATATAGAATCCTACCTGGTATCCCATGTACATTCTTGTGAGGTGGCTGACATGGCAGATACAAATTGTGAGAAGAGATCACTCCTCCTAAATGCTGTTGGAACTGAAAATTCAACCTATGGGTGAGCTTTCTACTTGAACAACATGATACATAAATCCATGTTCAGTAAATTAAATATTTTTGGATCTGTGGATGATGTATATTTCATGATGAATTTTGATTGGCATATATATTTCTACTTTTTAAAGTCTCTGTGTGTTTGTATGTTTGAATGTATATATATATATATATATATATATATATATATATATATACATATACACACACACACACACACACACACACACACTCTCTCCAGATTTTTCAAAGTATGAAATATATGTGTCTTATTATACACTCCCTAAATTCATTCATGTTCATGTAGGTGGATTTATAATCATCTTTTCAAAAGATTATTCTCAGAAATATTCATCCACCTGAAATACACATTTGTTTCCTAGTGAATGGTGCTTAGAAATCCTAATATTTCTACTGTAACTGACCGAGTTTCGCATCAATGCAAGCAGATTCCTATGATACATGATGTGTATTTTGACGTTTCTTTTTTTTCGACACTGGTACATCACTATTTCTTCAGTTGATGCACATCATAAGATATATATTTCATCCACAATTTTCACAAATTTCCAGGCATTTGGTTCACTTTCAATCACTTCCTGCTTCAGAACACATGTACTCCTGTATATTTCTGGACTGGTCTTTTCATGAGACTTCTTTCCAAACACATTATTTTTGATTTCCATAATCACTTTTCAAGCAAATCTCACACAGCCTTCATGGTAAACCATAACCCTAATATAATCATTAGATATATAACTGGTTGGAATGAATGATTGTGTATCAATATTAGATTTCCTATATATTTTCAGGTATCAGTTCAATCCATTATGTAAATCGGAACCAGTTCTATTATTTATTCACAGTATGGTCTATTCATGCATTATCTCTATATTCATAGACACAGGGTACACCTATTGGTGCCCCCAAATACTAATCAATACGTCTTCAAGATATTGCTCCCAGAAACGGTGGAAGAAATACTCATGTAAACCTACTGACTAAACCTACTGACTCTCTTCCTAAACCTACTGACTCTCTTCCTAATCCTACCTACTATCCCTTTTTGACTGGATGTTCTCTTCCACATTCAATCATCCAAGGTACAAGGTCTTATGCCATTGTATATCAATTTATCTGAGACAGCTGTGCAGAATGTAATTCCAAGCTAAGTATCCCAGTCAAGGGCCCAATGCCCTTCTGGGCTTCAAAGCTTACTTAGATTTCTGTTTTCATACATATACTTCACCTATATATTATTATAAATATCGCAGGTTCCCAATACCATTCTTCATCCAGTAGAATGATTCCTAACCCAAATCCAACATGTTCTTACCCCTAACCATACACTGTTCCCTCAATCCAACTTTACAGAAGAGCAGGGACAGAGTTGGTCTTACAATAGAGGAATGTAGGGGATCTTCCACGTGCTGAGAACTCAAAGGTCCATGCAGAAATGATGCCTGGAGAAGATGTAGGCAGCTCTGAAGGACATGAGAGAGCAAAAGTCATCTTCCATGGCAAACAACCTGGTCAGGATGAAGGGTTGTGTCTGAATGAGCCGCACTCTTCTTAATGTAGACAAGATGGACCAAACCAGGCCTGTGTGGAAAGCTGTTCCTGGGTGCCTATGGAGGATATACCATTCTAACTTGTGAAAGTGTCACAGGAAGCAGGGGCAGCCTCCATCTCATAGGACCCTTGGAAGCAACTGTTAGGACAACTTGGTTGCTAAGGCAGTGACCTCATTCAGTTCCTGAAGGAAGTGACCTCACCTCACTTCTTTTGTGATGGAACTCTCTGAACTTGGCAACAAGGAAGCCAGGCACCCAGAGCCAGTTTCAGTCCCAGTCCCAGTGGGCTCACTTGTTTGCATTTACCAAGGACAGAGTCAGTCTTTCTTGGTACCTACTGATGTGAGGATGACCAAATGCCAGGAAAACTCTGAAGAGGGCACTTTTCCGAGAAAGCAGGTAGTGAGTGGCTCACGGGTGGCTCCTGACAACTTCATTGAGTAGGCCAAGGAGGCCAGATCTGAGAGAGGACGGGCCATTTAGGGGAACATTGTATGGCCCACCAGTCAGAAGACACTCCGGATAGTCACAGACCTACTTGGGGGAAGGAGGTGCCTTAGTGGGTGTGGGTGTGAGTTTATGGTTTTGTCTCATGTTCTGAGAATAGGTAGGAAAGGCAGTTTGTTTGGTTTGGAGTGGACTGTTTCTAGTAAGTCGTTGGACAAGGCGAGTGTTTCTATGTCTGTGTATCCCACGGTATCCCTGGTTGTAGACATTGGAAAAGAGAATGAATCAATGGATGCATCCTGTCTAGTAGAAAACTTTCCAGCATTCATCCTTTCCAATTTATGAATGGACTGGGGCTTGCCTTATCTATGGGCAACACCTACTATCTTGCTAAGTTCCTGTTTTCTTCCTGAATTCTGGCCACTCTCCAGAATAGGCTCATGGTTTTGTGTCCAAGATATGTACCACCTCCCAGCTCTATGACATGGCCATGCACTGGATAACTGAAGGGAATGGCAAGCATCTCAGAAAACTCAGATATCAGTGTGACCAGTAAAGTGTCAGTGGAGAAACCCTGCTTTGGGCCTTTTGCTTACCTATTGTTCTGTTGCCCTGAGTGTCAGGAAGGTCTTTGCCTCAGGCCACCCCTTTGTGAAGCCTGAAGTAAACAGTTTTCAAATGGAAATGAAGGGGCATCACCTGTGGCTTTTGGCTTAATTCCTGTGCAAAGGGATGTGTGTGAATCAGCCTCTTGGCCCTGTGTGAGGCTGTGGCTTAGAGTCTCAGCACCTGATGGATTAAAGAAAGATCCCATGTGTGCATCCAAAGCCAAAATGGCAAAAAGAGCAGTCATTGTGGATGAAGTCTCTCGCTTTCCTCTGGAAAGTTCCTGACCTCCATCAAGTGAGAATAGGGATCCTTTGGGTCAAATGAGTTCTTCAAAGCCCTGCAGAGGCTAGCCCATAGGTTCTTGGGTTTTCTCATGTCTCCAATTCACACAAAGAATCTATACCCGAAAGTCAGTAGGCCTCAAATTGGAGAAGCAGAGCAGTATTAATGGCAGGCCTATTTGATCAATCCTGGGTCACAGGAAGAGTGTCCAGGCCACCCAGACATTAGGCAAATGAGGGGCAAGGGAGCTTATTCTAGACGCTGTCTTGGGCTGCCCCCTCATGGAAACCTCCAGCAAGAGGTTATGATGAGTGCCTATATGGAAGAAGATGAGGGCCATGTGGCAGTGTTTTGGTTTGAATTGTGGTCATTTCTGTGGCGGTTGGCAGGGATGACTTGGTCCACCTGGTCTTGAACTCTGGCGTGATTCCCCTCAGAGACTGAGTTCTGGAACTGAACTCAGAGAAGAATTGCCATGAATTGTGTTGGGATTTTAGGAGGCCACGCATGAGAGTTGCCCTTGGAAACTGAGATCTAGGCCCAGGGTGGCTTTCCACAGAGCACTGGGAATCTCAGCCAGGATATCACATGATTTTATTCTTAAAGACCTGGCAGCCATAATTGAGAGTCAAAACACACATGGACCTCACGTTGTAGACCTCAATGGGCCTGGCTTGATGTGACCTTTTGGCCACTCTTGGGAAGCCTTGCCTCTGAGTGTTTCTCCAGAGCTTTCATTGAAATGAGATTCCTCACCATTTAGTGGTTCCTGAATGAATAGAAACCCACAGTGCCTCCAAGTTCATCCTTGAAAAATGGCTTGATAAATACCATGAAATTTTTGAAATTCCCATGACCAGGTGTGGCACTGGAGAACCTTTGGATGTCCTGTTGCTGATCATGAGTGTACCAGACAGTGCCTTGATTGACTGGGTTTCATGAAAATGGTGTAGAACAGAGATGCCAGTAAGTTGGAGCCTGCGGATTAGTGGGCCTAGAGCAGTGGTGTGCAGGTGTGTGATAAAACATCTGTGGTGGGGCCATGTGGATCTGCCATTGGCTTCCACATGGCTTGTGACTGACACGGTGAAGCCAGCAGACCCTTATATGTAAAGGCATCTTGTTATATGGAGAGGTTTCCGGGCAATGTTCAGAAACAGGTTGCTATGGTCAAGGGGGCAAGCTCTGTGGGATAGAAGCCTGGTTGGTGCATTGTCCTCGGACCCTGAGTCAGCACACGTGACAGTACTCCCTCCAGAACTGTGTCCCAGTTGAACTCCTTGTATTTCATGAAGCAAATAGGAAACTCCCAGTGAAGCAGCAAGAAACACCAGGAAAAGTGGAGGATGACCAAATGGCCTCACAGTCCACACGGGGAAACACTTAGACCCCAGTGGCCACAGTTGACCTACAAAGAGAGAATTCAGCACTGCTGCCTCATGTTCACTGGAAAATCAGAAACCATGTCCTCCAGGCTACATAGATGCAGACCAAGCTTTGATGGTCTCACTACAAAGGAAGATAAAGCTCCTGACAACAACATATATTTCAAGGGTCCAACCTCAGAGGCAGTTTCCCAAGAAGTCTTTAGGCCAGCAGAGCTCCATGTTTGTGGAGTGTTTACCCTGTCCCTTACTTATGGAAACTCCTCTACCACCTCCAAGGTTGTGAACTCCTGAGCATTTTCCATTGTATATATGTATTCACAGATTTTCTAACTCTTTTCTTCAAATTGTGTCTTACTCGGGGCAAAGGTAATGTCAAGGCATTGTTCTTGATGAGAGTGGGAAGATTTTTGGGTAGCACAGAATTGCATACACATTGGATTCATTTTCCTATTTTCCATTCAAAATACTGAATCCCTGACACTAACCCATACCCTCCTGGACTCTGATTACCAATCCTGATATGATGGAGGAAAATAACCCAAACAGAATAGCAATACATGCAGTTCAGAGGAGGCATGGTGTCTAATTGGACTTTCCTTTGGCATTATAAAGGCTAGGTGTTATAAATCTAGTCCAATTTAAGAGAAGTAGTTCTCCATTTGTTTGTAAAGTTAACCAATATGTGAATTCCTGTCTCCCTTTCTCTGTAGACTGTTCAGCACACGTATATTTACGTGCACATATAGAATCCTACCTGGTATCCCATGTACATTCTTGTGAGGTGGCTGACATGGCAGATACAAATTGTGAGAAGAGATCACTCCTCCTAAATGCTGTTGGAACTGAAAATTCAACCTATGGGTGAGCTTTCTACTTGAACAACATGATACATAAATCCATGTTCAGTAAATTAAATATTTTTGGATCTGTGGATGATGTATATTTCATGATGAATTTTGATTGGCATATATATTTCTACTTTTTAAAGTCTCTGTGTGTTTGTATGTTTGAATGTATATATATATATATATATATATATATATATATATATATATATATACATATACACACACACACACACACACACACACACACACTCTCTCCAGATTTTTCAAAGTATGAAATATATGTGTCTTATTATACACTCCCTAAATTCATTCATGTTCATGTAGGTGGATTTATAATCATCTTTTCAAAAGATTATTCTCAGAAATATTCATCCACCTGAAATACACATTTGTTTCCTAGTGAATGGTGCTTAGAAATCCTAATATTTCTACTGTAACTGACCGAGTTTCGCATCAATGCAAGCAGATTCCTATGATACATGATGTGTATTTTGACGTTTCTTTTTTTTCGACACTGGTACATCACTATTTCTTCAGTTGATGCACATCATAAGATATATATTTCATCCACAATTTTCACAAATTTCCAGGCATTTGGTTCACTTTCAATCACTTCCTGCTTCAGAACACATGTACTCCTGTATATTTCTGGACTGGTCTTTTCATGAGACTTCTTTCCAAACACATTATTTTTGATTTCCATAATCACTTTTCAAGCAAATCTCACACAGCCTTCATGGTAAACCATAACCCTAATATAATCATTAGATATATAACTGGTTGGAATGAATGATTGTGTATCAATATTAGATTTCCTATATATTTTCAGGTATCAGTTCAATCCATTATGTAAATCGGAACCAGTTCTATTATTTATTCACAGTATGGTCTATTCATGCATTATCTCTATATTCATAGACACAGGGTACACCTATTGGTGCCCCCAAATACTAATCAATACGTCTTCAAGATATTGCTCCCAGAAACGGTGGAAGAAATACTCATGTCACCTGATCTACATATACATTTTATCACAGTGATATTCTGGACACATAATGCAAAGTTCACACTTATGATTGTACCAAAGTCTAAATGGAAAGTGAGCATGTATTACTAAAAACATCCTTGTCCAGATGCCTGATGCTCTCAAATGTCAATCCTATCGGTGACTACACAGTTGCTTCGTCCTAAGATTACATATTCAAACTCAACCCTGTTGAAAATATCTAATCCTATCACTCACTTTATACTTTGACTGATTTCCCAATGTCTCTATTGATATCTGCTTTCCTACATAATTTCCCATATTCATTATTGTGACTGACTCTTCACATGTGCTGACATTTACATCTACTCTCTAACTGACACCCTACTGCTAAAGAACTTTTGGTCCAAATGTTATACTCACTCTTCTTCCTAAACCTACTGACTCTCTTCCTAATCCTACCTACTATCCCTTTTTGACTGGATGTTCTCTTCCACATTCAATCATCCAAGGTACAAGGTCTTATGCCATTGTATATCAATTTATCTGAGACAGCTGTGCAGAATGTAATTCCAAGCTAAGTATCCCAGTCAAGGGCCCAATGCCCTTCTGGGCTTCAAAGCTTACTTAGATTTCTGTTTTCATACATATACTTCACCTATATATTATTATAAATATCGCAGGTTCCCAATACCATTCTTCATCCAGTAGAATGATTCCTAACCCAAATCCAACATGTTCTTACCCCTAACCATACACTGTTCCCTCAATCCAACTTTACAGAAGAGCAGGGACAGAGTTGGTCTTACAATAGAGGAATGTAGGGGATCTTCCACGTGCTGAGAACTCAAAGGTCCATGCAGAAATGATGCCTGGAGAAGATGTAGGCAGCTCTGAAGGACATGAGAGAGCAAAAGTCATCTTCCATGGCAAACAACCTGGTCAGGATGAAGGGTTGTGTCTGAATGAGCCGCACTCTTCTTAATGTAGACAAGATGGACCAAACCAGGCCTGTGTGGAAAGCTGTTCCTGGGTGCCTATGGAGGATATACCATTCTAACTTGTGAAAGTGTCACAGGAAGCAGGGGCAGCCTCCATCTCATAGGACCCTTGGAAGCAACTGTTAGGACAACTTGGTTGCTAAGGCAGTGACCTCATTCAGTTCCTGAAGGAAGTGACCTCACCTCACTTCTTTTGTGATGGAACTCTCTGAACTTGGCAACAAGGAAGCCAGGCACCCAGAGCCAGTTTCAGTCCCAGTCCCAGTGGGCTCACTTGTTTGCATTTACCAAGGACAGAGTCAGTCTTTCTTGGTACCTACTGATGTGAGGATGACCAAATGCCAGGAAAACTCTGAAGAGGGCACTTTTCCGAGAAAGCAGGTAGTGAGTGGCTCACGGGTGGCTCCTGACAACTTCATTGAGTAGGCCAAGGAGGCCAGATCTGAGAGAGGACGGGCCATTTAGGGGAACATTGTATGGCCCACCAGTCAGAAGACACTCCGGATAGTCACAGACCTACTTGGGGGAAGGAGGTGCCTTAGTGGGTGTGGGTGTGAGTTTATGGTTTTGTCTCATGTTCTGAGAATAGGTAGGAAAGGCAGTTTGTTTGGTTTGGAGTGGACTGTTTCTAGTAAGTCGTTGGACAAGGCGAGTGTTTCTATGTCTGTGTATCCCACGGTATCCCTGGTTGTAGACATTGGAAAAGAGAATGAATCAATGGATGCATCCTGTCTAGTAGAAAACTTTCCAGCATTCATCCTTTCCAATTTATGAATGGACTGGGGCTTGCCTTATCTATGGGCAACACCTACTATCTTGCTAAGTTCCTGTTTTCTTCCTGAATTCTGGCCACTCTCCAGAATAGGCTCATGGTTTTGTGTCCAAGATATGTACCACCTCCCAGCTCTATGACATGGCCATGCACTGGATAACTGAAGGGAATGGCAAGCATCTCAGAAAACTCAGATATCAGTGTGACCAGTAAAGTGTCAGTGGAGAAACCCTGCTTTGGGCCTTTTGCTTACCTATTGTTCTGTTGCCCTGAGTGTCAGGAAGGTCTTTGCCTCAGGCCACCCCTTTGTGAAGCCTGAAGTAAACAGTTTTCAAATGGAAATGAAGGGGCATCACCTGTGGCTTTTGGCTTAATTCCTGTGCAAAGGGATGTGTGTGAATCAGCCTCTTGGCCCTGTGTGAGGCTGTGGCTTAGAGTCTCAGCACCTGATGGATTAAAGAAAGATCCCATGTGTGCATCCAAAGCCAAAATGGCAAAAAGAGCAGTCATTGTGGATGAAGTCTCTCGCTTTCCTCTGGAAAGTTCCTGACCTCCATCAAGTGAGAATAGGGATCCTTTGGGTCAAATGAGTTCTTCAAAGCCCTGCAGAGGCTAGCCCATAGGTTCTTGGGTTTTCTCATGTCTCCAATTCACACAAAGAATCTATACCCGAAAGTCAGTAGGCCTCAAATTGGAGAAGCAGAGCAGTATTAATGGCAGGCCTATTTGATCAATCCTGGGTCACAGGAAGAGTGTCCAGGCCACCCAGACATTAGGCAAATGAGGGGCAAGGGAGCTTATTCTAGACGCTGTCTTGGGCTGCCCCCTCATGGAAACCTCCAGCAAGAGGTTATGATGAGTGCCTATATGGAAGAAGATGAGGGCCATGTGGCAGTGCTTTGGTTTGAATTGTGGTCATTTCTGTGGCGGTTGGCAGGGATGACTTGGTCCACCTGGTCTTGAACTCTGGCGTGATTCCCCTCAGAGACTGAGTTCTGGAACTGAACTCAGAGAAGAATTGCCATGAATTGTGTTGGGATTTTAGGAGGCCACGCATGAGAGTTGCCCTTGGAAACTGAGATCTAGGCCCAGGGTGGCTTTCCACAGAGCACTGGGAATCTCAGCCAGGATATCACATGATTTTATTCTTAAAGACCTGGCAGCCATAATTGAGAGTCAAAACACACATGGACCTCACGTTGTAGACCTCAATGGGCCTGGCTTGATGTGACCGTTTGGCCACTCTTGGGAAGCCTTGCCTCTGAGTGTTTCTCCAGAGCTTTCATTGAAATGAGATTCCTCACCATTTAGTGGTTCCTGAATGAATAGAAACCCACAGTGCCTCCAAGTTCATCCTTGAAAAATGGCTTGATAAATACCATGAAATTTTTGAAATTCCCATGACCAGGTGTGGCACTGGAGAACCTTTGGATGTCCTGTTGCTGATCATGAGTGTACCAGACAGTGCCTTGATTGACTGGGTTTCATGAAAATGGTGTAGAACAGAGATGCCAGTAAGTTGGAGCCTGCGGATTAGTGGGCCTAGAGCAGTGGTGTGCAGGTGTGTGATAAAACATCTGTGGTGGGGCCATGTGGATCTGCCATTGGCTTCCACATGGCTTGTGACTGACACGGTGAAGCCAGCAGACCCTTATATGTAAAGGCATCTTGTTATATGGAGAGGTTTCCGGGCAATGTTCAGAAACAGGTTGCTATGGTCAAGGGGGCAAGCTCTGTGGGATAGAAGCCTGGTTGGTGCATTGTCCTCGGACCCTGAGTCAGCACACGTGACAGTACTCCCTCCAGAACTGTGTCCCAGTTGAACTCCTTGTATTTCATGAAGCAAATAGGAAACTCCCAGTGAAGCAGCAAGAAACACCAGGAAAAGTGGAGGATGACCAAATGGCCTCACAGTCCACACGGGGAAACACTTAGACCCCAGTGGCCACAGTTGACCTACAAAGAGAGAATTCAGCACTGCTGCCTCATGTTCACTGGAAAATCAGAAACCATGTCCTCCAGGCTACATAGATGCAGACCAAGCTTTGATGGTCTCACTACAAAGGAAGATAAAGCTCCTGACAACAACATATATTTCAAGGGTCCAACCTCAGAGGCAGTTTCCCAAGAAGTCTTTAGGCCAGCAGAGCTCCATGTTTGTGGAGTGTTTACCCTGTCCCTTACTTATGGAAACTCCTCTACCACCTCCAAGGTTGTGAACTCCTGAGCATTTTCCATTGTATATATGTATTCACAGATTTTCTAACTCTTTTCTTCAAATTGTGTCTTACTCGGGGCAAAGGTAATGTCAAGGCATTGTTCTTGATGAGAGTGGGAAGATTTTTGGGTAGCACAGAATTGCATACACATCGGATTCATTTTCCTATTTTCCATTCAAAATACTGAATCCCTGACACTAACCCATACCCTCCTAGACTCTGATTACCAATCCTGATATGATGGAGGAAAATAACCCAAACAGAATAGCAATACATGCAGTTCAGAGGAGGCATGGTGTCTAATTGGACTTTCCTTTGGCATTATAAAGGCTAGGTGTTATAAATCTAGTCCAATTTAAGAGAAGTAGTTCTCCATTTGTTTGTAAAGTTAACCAATATGTGAATTCCTGTCTCCCTTTCTCTGTAGACTGTTCAGCACACGTATATTTACATGCACATATAGAATCCTACCTGGTATCCCATGTACATTCTTGTGAGGTGGCTGACATGGCAGATACAAATTGTGAGAAGAGATCACTCCTCCTAAATGCTGTTGGAACTGAAAATTCAACCTATGGGTGAGCTTTCTACTTGAACAACATGATACATAAATCCATGTTCAGTAAATTAAATATTTTTGGATCTGTGGATGATGTATATTTCATGATGAATTTTGATTGGCATATATATTTCTACTTTTTAAAGTCTCTGTGTGTTTGTATGTTTGAATGTATATATATATATATATATATATATATATATATATATATATATATATATATACATATACACACACACACACACACACACACACACACTCTCTCCAGATTTTTCAAAGTATGAAATATATGTGTCTTATTATACACTCCCTAAATTCATTCATGTTCATGTAGGTGGATTTATAATCATCTTTTCAAAAGATTATTCTCAGAAATATTCATCCACCTGAAATACACATTTGTTTCCTAGTGAATGGTGCTTAGAAATCCTAATATTTCTACTGTAACTGACCGAGTTTCGCATCAATGCAAGCAGATTCCTATGATACATGATGTGTATTTTGACGTTTCTTTTTTTTCGACACTGGTACATCACTATTTCTTCAGTTGATGCACATCATAAGATATATATTTCATCCACAATTTTCACAAATTTCCAGGCATTTGGTTCACTTTCAATCACTTCCTGCTTCAGAACACATGTACTCCTGTATATTTCTGGACTGGTCTTTTCATGAGACTTCTTTCCAAACACATTATTTTTGATTTCCATAATCACTTTTCAAGCAAATCTCACACAGCCTTCATGGTAAACCATAACCCTAATATAATCATTAGATATATAACTGGTTGGAATGAATGATTGTGTATCAATATTAGATTTCCTATATATTTTCAGGTATCAGTTCAATCCATTATGTAAATCGGAACCAGTTCTATTATTTATTCACAGTATGGTCTATTCATGCATTATCTCTATATTCATAGACACAGGGTACACCTATTGGTGCCCCCAAATACTAATCAATACGTCTTCAAGATATTGCTCCCAGAAACGGTGGAAGAAATACTCATGTCACCTGATCTACATATACATTTTATCACAGTGATATTCTGGACACATAATGCAAAGTTCACACTTATGATTGTACCAAAGTCTAAATGGAAAGTGAGCATGTATTACTAAAAACATCCTTGTCCAGATGCCTGATGCTCTCAAATGTCAATCCTATCGGTGACTACACAGTTGCTTCGTCCTAAGATTACATATTCAAACTCAACCCTGTTGAAAATATCTAATCCTATCACTCACTTTATACTTTGACTGATTTCCCAATGTCTCTATTGATATCTGCTTTCCTACATAATTTCCCATATTCATTATTGTGACTGACTCTTCACATGTGCTGACATTTACATCTACTCTCTAACTGACACCCTACTGCTAAAGAACTTTTGGTCCAAATGTTATACTCACTCTTCTTCCTAAACCTACTGACTCTCTTCCTAATCCTACCTACTATCCCTTTTTGACTGGATGTTCTCTTCCACATTCAATCATCCAAGGTACAAGGTCTTATGCCATTGTATATCAATTTATCTGAGACAGCTGTGCAGAATGTAATTCCAAGCTAAGTATCCCAGTCAAGGGCCCAATGCCCTTCTGGGCTTCAAAGCTTACTTAGATTTCTGTTTTCATACATATACTTCACCTATATATTATTATAAATATCGCAGGTTCCCAATACCATTCTTCATCCAGTAGAATGATTCCTAACCCAAATCCAACATGTTCTTACCCCTAACCATACACTGTTCCCTCAATCCAACTTTACAGAAGAGCAGGGACAGAGTTGGTCTTACAATAGAGGAATGTAGGGGATCTTCCACGTGCTGAGAACTCAAAGGTCCATGCAGAAATGATGCCTGGAGAAGATGTAGGCAGCTCTGAAGGACATGAGAGAGCAAAAGTCATCTTCCATGGCAAACAACCTGGTCAGGATGAAGGGTTGTGTCTGAATGAGCCGCACTCTTCTTAATGTAGACAAGATGGACCAAACCAGGCCTGTGTGGAAAGCTGTTCCTGGGTGCCTATGGAGGATATACCATTCTAACTTGTGAAAGTGTCACAGGAAGCAGGGGCAGCCTCCATCTCATAGGACCCTTGGAAGCAACTGTTAGGACAACTTGGTTGCTAAGGCAGTGACCTCATTCAGTTCCTGAAGGAAGTGACCTCACCTCACTTCTTTTGTGATGGAACTCTCTGAACTTGGCAACAAGGAAGCCAGGCACCCAGAGCCAGTTTCAGTCCCAGTCCCAGTGGGCTCACTTGTTTGCATTTACCAAGGACAGAGTCAGTCTTTCTTGGTACCTACTGATGTGAGGATGACCAAATGCCAGGAAAACTCTGAAGAGGGCACTTTTCCGAGAAAGCAGGTAGTGAGTGGCTCACGGGTGGCTCCTGACAACTTCATTGAGTAGGCCAAGGAGGCCAGATCTGAGAGAGGACGGGCCATTTAGGGGAACATTGTATGGCCCACCAGTCAGAAGACACTCCGGATAGTCACAGACCTACTTGGGGGAAGGAGGTGCCTTAGTGGGTGTGGGTGTGAGTTTATGGTTTTGTCTCATGTTCTGAGAATAGGTAGGAAAGGCAGTTTGTTTGGTTTGGAGTGGACTGTTTCTAGTAAGTCGTTGGACAAGGCGAGTGTTTCTATGTCTGTGTATCCCACGGTATCCCTGGTTGTAGACATTGGAAAAGAGAATGAATCAATGGATGCATCCTGTCTAGTAGAAAACTTTCCAGCATTCATCCTTTCCAATTTATGAATGGACTGGGGCTTGCCTTATCTATGGGCAACACCTACTATCTTGCTAAGTTCCTGTTTTCTTCCTGAATTCTGGCCACTCTCCAGAATAGGCTCATGGTTTTGTGTCCAAGATATGTACCACCTCCCAGCTCTATGACATGGCCATGCACTGGATAACTGAAGGGAATGGCAAGCATCTCAGAAAACTCAGATATCAGTGTGACCAGTAAAGTGTCAGTGGAGAAACCCTGCTTTGGGCCTTTTGCTTACCTATTGTTCTGTTGCCCTGAGTGTCAGGAAGGTCTTTGCCTCAGGCCACCCCTTTGTGAAGCCTGAAGTAAACAGTTTTCAAATGGAAATGAAGGGGCATCACCTGTGGCTTTTGGCTTAATTCCTGTGCAAAGGGATGTGTGTGAATCAGCCTCTTGGCCCTGTGTGAGGCTGTGGCTTAGAGTCTCAGCACCTGATGGATTAAAGAAAGATCCCATGTGTGCATCCAAAGCCAAAATGGCAAAAAGAGCAGTCATTGTGGATGAAGTCTCTCGCTTTCCTCTGGAAAGTTCCTGACCTCCATCAAGTGAGAATAGGGATCCTTTGGGTCAAATGAGTTCTTCAAAGCCCTGCAGAGGCTAGCCCATAGGTTCTTGGGTTTTCTCATGTCTCCAATTCACACAAAGAATCTATACCCGAAAGTCAGTAGGCCTCAAATTGGAGAAGCAGAGCAGTATTAATGGCAGGCCTATTTGATCAATCCTGGGTCACAGGAAGAGTGTCCAGGCCACCCAGACATTAGGCAAATGAGGGGCAAGGGAGCTTATTCTAGACGCTGTCTTGGGCTGCCCCCTCATGGAAACCTCCAGCAAGAGGTTATGATGAGTGCCTATATGGAAGAAGATGAGGGCCATGTGGCAGTGTTTTGGTTTGAATTGTGGTCATTTCTGTGGCGGTTGGCAGGGATGACTTGGTCCACCTGGTCTTGAACTCTGGCGTGATTCCCCTCAGAGACTGAGTTCTGGAACTGAACTCAGAGAAGAATTGCCATGAATTGTGTTGGGATTTTAGGAGGCCACGCATGAGAGTTGCCCTTGGAAACTGAGATCTAGGCCCAGGGTGGCTTTCCACAGAGCACTGGGAATCTCAGCCAGGATATCACATGATTTTATTCTTAAAGACCTGGCAGCCATAATTGAGAGTCAAAACACACATGGACCTCACATTGTAGACCTCAATGGGCCTGGCTTGATGTGACCTTTTGGCCACTCTTGGGAAGCCTTGCCTCTGAGTGTTTCTCCAGAGCTTTCATTGAAATGAGATTCCTCACCATTTAGTGGTTCCTGAATGAATAGAAACCCACAGTGCCTCCAAGTTCATCCTTGAAAAATGGCTTGATAAATACCATGAAATTTTTGAAATTCCCATGACCAGGTGTGGCACTGGAGAACCTTTGGATGTCCTGTTGCTGATCATGAGTGTACCAGACAGTGCCTTGATTGACTGGGTTTCATGAAAATGGTGTAGAACAGAGATGCCAGTAAGTTGGAGCCTGCGGATTAGTGGGCCTAGAGCAGTGGTGTGCAGGTGTGTGATAAAACATCTGTGGTGGGGCCATGTGGATCTGCCATTGGCTTCCACATGGCTTGTGACTGACACGGTGAAGCCAGCAGACCCTTATATGTAAAGGCATCTTGTTATATGGAGAGGTTTCCGGGCAATGTTCAGAAACAGGTTGCTATGGTCAAGGGGGCAAGCTCTGTGGGATAGAAGCCTGGTTGGTGCATTGTCCTCGGACCCTGAGTCAGCACACGTGACAGTACTCCCTCCAGAACTGTGTCCCAGTTGAACTCCTTGTATTTCATGAAGCAAATAGGAAACTCCCAGTGAAGCAGCAAGAAACACCAGGAAAAGTGGAGGATGACCAAATGGCCTCACAGTCCACACGGGGAAACACTTAGACCCCAGTGGCCACAGTTGACCTACAAAGAGAGAATTCAGCACTGCTGCCTCATGTTCACTGGAAAATCAGAAACCATGTCCTCCAGGCTACATAGATGCAGACCAAGCTTTGATGGTCTCACTACAAAGGAAGATAAAGCTCCTGACAACAACATATATTTCAAGGGTCCAACCTCAGAGGCAGTTTCCCAAGAAGTCTTTAGGCCAGCAGAGCTCCATGTTTGTGGAGTGTTTACCCTGTCCCTTACTTATGGAAACTCCTCTACCACCTCCAAGGTTGTGAACTCCTGAGCATTTTCCATTGTATATATGTATTCACAGATTTTCTAACTCTTTTCTTCAAATTGTGTCTTACTCGGGGCAAAGGTAATGTCAAGGCATTGTTCTTGATGAGAGTGGGAAGATTTTTGGGTAGCACAGAATTGCATACACATTGGATTCATTTTCCTATTTTCCATTCAAAATACTGAATCCCTGACACTAACCCATACCCTCCTGGACTCTGATTACCAATCCTGATATGATGGAGGAAAATAACCCAAACAGAATAGCAATACATGCAGTTCAGAGGAGGCATGGTGTCTAATTGGACTTTCCTTTGGCATTATAAAGGCTAGGTGTTATAAATCTAGTCCAATTTAAGAGAAGTAGTTCTCCATTTGTTTGTAAAGTTAACCAATATGTGAATTCCTGTCTCCCTTTCTCTGTAGACTGTTCAGCACACGTATATTTACGTGACCATATAGAATCCTACCTGGTATCCCATGTACATTCTTGTGAGGTGGCTGACATGGCAGATACAAATTGTGAGAAGAGATCACTCCTCCTAAATGCTGTTGGAACTGAAAATTCAACCTATGGGTGAGCTTTCTACTTGAACAACATGATACATAAATCCATGTTCAGTAAATTAAATATTTTTGGATCTGTGGATGATGTATATTTCATGATGAATTTTGATTGGCATATATATTTCTACTTTTTAAAGTCTCTGTGTGTTTGTATGTTTGAATGTATATATATATATATATATATATATATATATATATATATATATATATACATACACACACACACACACACACACACACACACACTCTCTCCAGATTTTTCAAAGTATGAAATATATGTGTCTTATTATACACTCCCTAAATTCATTCATGTTCATGTAGGTGGATTTATAATCATCTTTTCAAAAGATTATTCTCAGAAATATTCATCCACCTTAAATACACATTTGTTTCCTAGTGAATGGTGCTTAGAAATCCTAATATTTCTACTGTAACTGACCGAGTTTCGCATCAATGCAAGCAGATTCCTATGATACATGATGTGTATTTTGACGTTTCTTTTTTTCGACACTGGTACATCACTATTTCTTCAGTTGATGCACATCATAAGATATATATTTCATCCACAATTTTCACAAATTTCCAGGCATTTGGTTCACTTTCAATCACTTCCTGCTTCAGAACACATGTACTCCTGTATATTTCTGGACTGGTCTTTTCATGAGACTTCTTTCCAAACACATTATTTTTGATTTCCATAATCACTTTTCAAGCAAATCTCACACAGCCTTCATGGTAAACCATAACCCTAATATAATCATTAGATATATAACTGGTTGGAATGAATGATTGTGTATCAATATTAGATTTCCTATATATTTTCAGGTATCAGTTCAATCCATTATGTAAATCGGAACCAGTTCTATTATTTATTCACAGTATGGTCTATTCATGCATTATCTCTATATTCATAGACACAGGGTACACCTATTGGTGCCCCCAAATACTAATCAATACGTCTTCAAGATATTGCTCCCAGAAATGGTGGAAGAAATACTCATGTCACCTGATCTACATATACATTTTATCACAGTGATATTCTGGACACATAATGCAAAGTTCACACTTATGATTGTACCAAAGTCTAAATGGAAAGTGAGCATGTATTACTAAAAACATCCTTGTCCAGATGCCTGATGCTCTCAAATGTCAATCCTATCGGTGACTACACAGTTGCTTCGTCCTAAGATTACATATTCAAACTCAACCCTGTTGAAAATATCTAATCCTATCACTCACTTTATACTTTGACTGATTTCCCAATGTCTCTATTGATATCTGCTTTCCTACATAATTTCCCATATTCATTATTGTGACTGACTCTTCACATGTGCTGACATTTACATCTACTCTCTAACTGACACCCTACTGCTAAAGAACTTTTGGTCCAAATGTTATACTCACTCTTCTTCCTAAACCTACTGACTCTCTTCCTAATCCTACCTACTATCCCTTTTTGACTGGATGTTCTCTTCCACATTCAATCATCCAAGGTACAAGGTCTTATGCCATTGTATATCAATTTATCTGAGACAGCTGTGCAGAATGTAATTCCAAGCTAAGTATCCCAGTCAAGGGCCCAATGCCCTTCTGGGCTTCAAAGCTTACTTAGATTTCTGTTTTCATACATATACTTCACCTATATATTATTATAAATATCGCAGGTTCCCAATACCATTCTTCATCCAGTAGAATGATTCCTAACCCAAATCCAACATGTTCTTACCCCTAACCATACACTGTTCCCTCAATCCAACTTTACAGAAGAGCAGGGACAGAGTTGGTCTTACAATAGAGGAATGTAGGGGATCTTCCACGTGCTGAGAACTCAAAGGTCCATGCAGAAATGATGCCTGGAGAAGATGTAGGCAGCTCTGAAGGACATGAGAGAGCAAAAGTCATCTTCCATGGCAAACAACCTGGTCAGGATGAAGGGTTGTGTCTGAATGAGCCGCACTCTTCTTAATGTAGACAAGATGGACCAAACCAGGCCTGTGTGGAAAGCTGTTCCTGGGTGCCTATGGAGGATATACCATTCTAACTTGTGAAAGTGTCACAGGAAGCAGGGGCAGCCTCCATCTCATAGGACCCTTGGAAGCAACTGTTAGGACAACTTGGTTGCTAAGGCAGTGACCTCATTCAGTTCCTGAAGGAAGTGACCTCACCTCACTTCTTTTGTGATGGAACTCTCTGAACTTGGCAACAAGGAAGCCAGGCACCCAGAGCCAGTTTCAGTCCCAGTCCCAGTGGGCTCACTTGTTTGCATTTACCAAGGACAGAGTCAGTCTTTCTTGGTACCTACTGATGTGAGGATGACCAAATGCCAGGAAAACTCTGAAGAGGGCACTTTTCCGAGAAAGCAGGTAGTGAGTGGCTCACGGGTGGCTCCTGACAACTTCATTGAGTAGGCCAAGGAGGCCAGATCTGAGAGAGGACGGGCCATTTAGGGGAACATTGTATGGCCCACCAGTCAGAAGACACTCCGGATAGTCACAGACCTACTTGGGGGAAGGAGGTGCCTTAGTGGGTGTGGGTGTGAGTTTATGGTTTTGTCTCATGTTCTGAGAATAGGTAGGAAAGGCAGTTTGTTTGGTTTGGAGTGGACTGTTTCTAGTAAGTCGTTGGACAAGGCGAGTGTTTCTATGTCTGTGTATCCCACGGTATCCCTGGTTGTAGACATTGGAAAAGAGAATGAATCAATGGATGCATCCTGTCTAGTAGAAAACTTTCCAGCATTCATCCTTTCCAATTTATGAATGGACTGGGGCTTGCCTTATCTATGGGCAACACCTACTATCTTGCTAAGTTCCTGTTTTCTTCCTGAATTCTGGCCACTCTCCAGAATAGGCTCATGGTTTTGTGTCCAAGATATGTACCACCTCCCAGCTCTATGACATGGCCATGCACTGGATAACTGAAGGGAATGGCAAGCATCTCAGAAAACTCAGATATCAGTGTGACCAGTAAAGTGTCAGTGGAGAAACCCTGCTTTGGGCCTTTTGCTTACCTATTGTTCTGTTGCCCTGAGTGTCAGGAAGGTCTTTGCCTCAGGCCACCCCTTTGTGAAGCCTGAAGTAAACAGTTTTCAAATGGAAATGAAGGGGCATCACCTGTGGCTTTTGGCTTAATTCCTGTGCAAAGGGATGTGTGTGAATCAGCCTCTTGGCCCTGTGTGAGGCTGTGGCTTAGAGTCTCAGCACCTGATGGATTAAAGAAAGATCCCATGTGTGCATCCAAAGCCAAAATGGCAAAAAGAGCAGTCATTGTGGATGAAGTCTCTCGCTTTCCTCTGGAAAGTTCCTGACCTCCATCAAGTGAGAATAGGGATCCTTTGGGTCAAATGAGTTCTTCAAAGCCCTGCAGAGGCTAGCCCATAGGTTCTTGGGTTTTCTCATGTCTCCAATTCACACAAAGAATCTATACCCGAAAGTCAGTAGGCCTCAAATTGGAGAAGCAGAGCAGTATTAATGGCAGGCCTATTTGATCAATCCTGGGTCACAGGAAGAGTGTCCAGGCCACCCAGACATTAGGCAAATGAGGGGCAAGGGAGCTTATTCTAGACGCTGTCTTGGGCTGCCCCCTCATGGAAACCTCCAGCAAGAGGTTATGATGAGTGCCTATATGGAAGAAGATGAGGGCCATGTGGCAGTGTTTTGGTTTGAATTGTGGTCATTTCTGTGGCGGTTGGCAGGGATGACTTGGTCCACCTGGTCTTGAACTCTGGCGTGATTCCCCTCAGAGACTGAGTTCTGGAACTGAACTCAGAGAAGAATTGCCATGAATTGTGTTGGGATTTTAGGAGGCCACGCATGAGAGTTGCCCTTGGAAACTGAGATCTAGGCCCAGGGTGGCTTTCCACAGAGCACTGGGAATCTCAGCCAGGATATCACATGATTTTATTCTTAAAGACCTGGCAGCCATAATTGAGAGTCAAAACACACATGGACCTCACGTTGTAGACCTCAATGGGCCTGGCTTGATGTGACCTTTTGGCCACTCTTGGGAAGCCTTGCCTCTGAGTGTTTCTCCAGAGCTTTCATTGAAATGAGATTCCTCACCATTTAGTGGTTCCTGAATGAATAGAAACCCACAGTGCCTCCAAGTTCATCCTTGAAAAATGGCTTGATAAATACCATGAAATTTTTGAAATTCCCATGACCAGTGTGGCACTGGAGAACCTTTGGATGTCCTGTTGCTGATCATGAGTGTACCAGACAGTGCCTTGATTGACTGGGTTTCATGAAAATGGTGTAGAACAGAGATGCCAGTAAGTTGGAGCCTGCGGATTAGTGGGCCTAGAGCAGTGGTGTGCAGGTGTGTGATAAAACATCTGTGGTGGGGCCATGTGGATCTGCCATTGGCTTCCACATGGCTTGTGACTGACACGGTGAAGCCAGCAGACCCTTATATGTAAAGGCATCTTGTTATATGGAGAGGTTTCCGGGCAATGTTCAGAAACAGGTTGCTATGGTCAAGGGGGCAAGCTCTGTGGGATAGAAGCCTGGTTGGTGCATTGTCCTCGGACCCTGAGTCAGCACACGTGACAGTACTCCCTCCAGAACTGTGTCCCAGTTGAACTCCTTGTATTTCATGAAGCAAATAGGAAACTCCCAGTGAAGCAGCAAGAAACACCAGGAAAAGTGGAGGATGACCAAATGGCCTCACAGTCCACACGGGGAAACACTTAGACCCCAGTGGCCACAGTTGACCTACAAAGAGAGAATTCAGCACTGCTGCCTCATGTTCACTGGAAAATCAGAAACCATGTCCTCCAGGCTACATAGATGCAGACCAAGCTTTGATGGTCTCACTACAAAGGAAGATAAAGCTCCTGACAACAACATATATTTCAAGGGTCCAACCTCAGAGGCAGTTTCCCAAGAAGTCTTTAGGCCAGCAGAGCTCCATGTTTGTGGAGTGTTTACCCTGTCCCTTACTTATGGAAACTCCTCTACCACCTCCAAGGTTGTGAACTCCTGAGCATTTTCCATTGTATATATGTATTCACAGATTTTCTAACTCTTTTCTTCAAATTGTGTCTTACTCGGGGCAAAGGTAATGTCAAGGCATTGTTCTTGATGAGAGTGGGAAGATTTTTGGGTAGCACAGAATTGCATACACATTGGATTCATTTTCCTATTTTCCATTCAAAATACTGAATCCCTGACACTAACCCATACCCTCCTGGACTCTGATTACCAATCCTGATATGATGGAGGAAAATAACCCAAACAGAATAGCAATACATGCAGTTCAGAGGAGGCATGGTGTCTAATTGGACTTTCCTTTGGCATTATAAAGGCTAGGTGTTATAAATCTAGTCCAATTTAAGAGAAGTAGTTCTCCATTTGTTTGTAAAGTTAACCAATATGTGAATTCCTGTCTCCCTTTCTCTGTAGACTGTTCAGCACACGTATATTTACGTGCACATATAGAATCCTACCTGGTATCCCATGTACATTCTTGTGAGGTGGCTGACATGGCAGATACAAATTGTGAGAAGAGATCACTCCTCCTAAATGCTGTTGGAACTGAAAATTCAACCTATGGGTGAGCTTTCTACTTGAACAACATGATACATAAATCCATGTTCAGTAAATTAAATATTTTTGGATCTGTGGATGATGTATATTTCATGATGAATTTTGATTGGCATATATATTTCTACTTTTTAAAGTCTCTGTGTGTTTGTATGTTTGAATGTATATATATATATATATATATATATATATATATATATATATACATATACATATACACACACACACACACACACACACACACACTCTCTCCAGATTTTTCAAAGTATGAAATATATGTGTCTTATTATACACTCCCTAAATTCATTCATGTTCATGTAGGTGGATTTATAATCATCTTTTCAAAAGATTATTCTCAGAAATATTCATCCACCTGAAATACACATTTGTTTCCTAGTGAATGGTGCTTAGAAATCCTAATATTTCTACTGTAACTGACCGAGTTTCGCATCAATGCAAGCAGATTCCTATGATACATGATGTGTATTTTGACGTTTCTTTTTTTTCGACACTGGTACATCACTATTTCTTCAGTTGATGCACATCATAAGATATATATTTCATCCACAATTTTCACAAATTTCCAGGCATTTGGTTCACTTTCAATCACTTCCTGCTTCAGAACACATGTACTCCTGTATATTTCTGGACTGGTCTTTTCATGAGACTTCTTTCCAAACACATTATTTTTGATTTCCATAATCACTTTTCAAGCAAATCTCACACAGCCTTCATGGTAAACCATAACCCTAATATAATCATTAGATATATAACTGGTTGGAATGAATGATTGTGTATCAATATTAGATTTCCTATATATTTTCAGGTATCAGTTCAATCCATTATGTAAATCGGAACCAGTTCTATTATTTATTCACAGTATGGTCTATTCATGCATTATCTCTATATTCATAGACACAGGGTACACCTATTGGTGCCCCCAAATACTAATCAATACGTCTTCAAGATATTGCTCCCAGAAACGGTGGAAGAAATACTCATGTCACCTGATCTACATATACATTTTATCACAGTGATATTCTGGACACATAATGCAAAGTTCACACTTATGATTGTACCAAAGTCTAAATGGAAAGTGAGCATGTATTACTAAAAACATCCTTGTCCAGATGCCTGATGCTCTCAAATGTCAATCCTATCGGTGACTACACAGTTGCTTCGTCCTAAGATTACATATTCAAACTCAACCCTGTTGAAAATATCTAATCCTATCACTCACTTTATACTTTGACTGATTTCCCAATGTCTCTATTGATATCTGCTTTCCTACATAATTTCCCATATTCATTATTGTGACTGACTCTTCACATGTGCTGACATTTACATCTACTCTCTAACTGACACCCTACTGCTAAAGAACTTTTGGTCCAAATGTTATACTCACTCTTCTTCCTAAACCTACTGACTCTCTTCCTAATCCTACCTACTATCCCTTTTTGACTGGATGTTCTCTTCCACATTCAATCATCCAAGGTACAAGGTCTTATGCCATTGTATATCAATTTATCTGAGACAGCTGTGCAGAATGTAATTCCAAGCTAAGTATCCCAGTCAAGGGCCCAATGCCCTTCTGGGCTTCAAAGCTTACTTAGATTTCTGTTTTCATACATATACTTCACCTATATATTATTATAAATATCGCAGGTTCCCAATACCATTCTTCATCCAGTAGAATGATTCCTAACCCAAATCCAACATGTTCTTACCCCTAACCATACACTGTTCCCTCAATCCAACTTTACAGAAGAGCAGGGACAGAGTTGGTCTTACAATAGAGGAATGTAGGGGATCTTCCACGTGCTGAGAACTCAAAGGTCCATGCAGAAATGATGCCTGGAGAAGATGTAGGCAGCTCTGAAGGACATGAGAGAGCAAAAGTCATCTTCCATGGCAAACAACCTGGTCAGGATGAAGGGTTGTGTCTGAATGAGCCGCACTCTTCTTAATGTAGACAAGATGGACCAAACCAGGCCTGTGTGGAAAGCTGTTCCTGGGTGCCTATGGAGGATATACCATTCTAACTTGTGAAAGTGTCACAGGAAGCAGGGGCAGCCTCCATCTCATAGGACCCTTGGAAGCAACTGTTAGGACAACTTGGTTGCTAAGGCAGTGACCTCATTCAGTTCCTGAAGGAAGTGACCTCACCTCACTTCTTTTGTGATGGAACTCTCTGAACTTGGCAACAAGGAAGCCAGGCACCCAGAGCCAGTTTCAGTCCCAGTCCCAGTGGGCTCACTTGTTTGCATTTACCAAGGACAGAGTCAGTCTTTCTTGGTACCTACTGATGTGAGGATGACCAAATGCCAGGAAAACTCTGAAGAGGGCACTTTTCCGAGAAAGCAGGTAGTGAGTGGCTCACGGGTGGCTCCTGACAACTTCATTGAGTAGGCCAAGGAGGCCAGATCTGAGAGAGGACGGGCCATTTAGGGGAACATTGTATGGCCCACCAGTCAGAAGACACTCCGGATAGTCACAGACCTACTTGGGGGAAGGAGGTGCCTTAGTGGGTGTGGGTGTGAGTTTATGGTTTTGTCTCATGTTCTGAGAATAGGTAGGAAAGGCAGTTTGTTTGGTTTGGAGTGGACTGTTTCTAGTAAGTCGTTGGACAAGGCGAGTGTTTCTATGTCTGTGTATCCCACGGTATCCCTGGTTGTAGACATTGGAAAAGAGAATGAATCAATGGATGCATCCTGTCTAGTAGAAAACTTTCCAGCATTCATCCTTTCCAATTTATGAATGGACTGGGGCTTGCCTTATCTATGGGCAACACCTACTATCTTGCTAAGTTCCTGTTTTCTTCCTGAATTCTGGCCACTCTCCAGAATAGGCTCATGGTTTTGTGTCCAAGATATGTACCACCTCCCAGCTCTATGACATGGCCATGCACTGGATAACTGAAGGGAATGGCAAGCATCTCAGAAAACTCAGATATCAGTGTGACCAGTAAAGTGTCAGTGGAGAAACCCTGCTTTGGGCCTTTTGCTTACCTATTGTTCTGTTGCCCTGAGTGTCAGGAAGGTCTTTGCCTCAGGCCACCCCTTTGTGAAGCCTGAAGTAAACAGTTTTCAAATGGAAATGAAGGGGCATCACCTGTGGCTTTTGGCTTAATTCCTGTGCAAAGGGATGTGTGTGAATCAGCCTCTTGGCCCTGTGTGAGGCTGTGGCTTAGAGTCTCAGCACCTGATGGATTAAAGAAAGATCCCATGTGTGCATCCAAAGCCAAAATGGCAAAAAGAGCAGTCATTGTGGATGAAGTCTCTCGCTTTCCTCTGGAAAGTTCCTGACCTCCATCAAGTGAGAATAGGGATCCTTTGGGTCAAATGAGTTCTTCAAAGCCCTGCAGAGGCTAGCCCATAGGTTCTTGGGTTTTCTCATGTCTCCAATTCACACAAAGAATCTATACCCGAAAGTCAGTAGGCCTCAAATTGGAGAAGCAGAGCAGTATTAATGGCAGGCCTATTTGATCAATCCTGGGTCACAGGAAGAGTGTCCAGGCCACCCAGACATTAGGCAAATGAGGGGCAAGGGAGCTTATTCTAGACGCTGTCTTGGGCTGCCCCCTCATGGAAACCTCCAGCAAGAGGTTATGATGAGTGCCTATATGGAAGAAGATGAGGGCCATGTGGCAGTGTTTTGGTTTGAATTGTGGTCATTTCTGTGGCGGTTGGCAGGGATGACTTGGTCCACCTGGTCTTGAACTCTGGCGTGATTCCCCTCAGAGACTGAGTTCTGGAACTGAACTCAGAGAAGAATTGCCATGAATTGTGTTGGGATTTTAGGAGGCCACGCATGAGAGTTGCCCTTGGAAACTGAGATCTAGGCCCAGGGTGGCTTTCCACAGAGCACTGGGAATCTCAGCCAGGATATCACATGATTTTATTCTTAAAGACCTGGCAGCCATAATTGAGAGTCAAAACACACATGGACCTCACGTTGTAGACCTCAATGGGCCTGGCTTGATGTGACCTTTTGGCCACTCTTGGGAAGCCTTGCCTCTGAGTGTTTCTCCAGAGCTTTCATTGAAATGAGATTCCTCACCATTTAGTGGTTCCTGAATGAATAGAAACCCACAGTGCCTCCAAGTTCATCCTTGAAAAATGGCTTGATAAATACCATGAAATTTTTGAAATTCCCATGACCAGGTGTGGCACTGGAGAACCTTTGGATGTCCTGTTGCTGATCATGAGTGTACCAGACAGTGCCTTGATTGACTGGGTTTCATGAAAATGGTGTAGAACAGAGATGCCAGTAAGTTGGAGCCTGCGGATTAGTGGGCCTAGAGCAGTGGTGTGCAGGTGTGTGATAAAACATCTGTGGTGGGGCCATGTGGATCTGCCATTGGCTTCCACATGGCTTGTGACTGACACGGTGAAGCCAGCAGACCCTTATATGTAAAGGCATCTTGTTATATGGAGAGGTTTCCGGGCAATGTTCAGAAACAGGTTGCTATGGTCAAGGGGGCAAGCTCTGTGGGATAGAAGCCTGGTTGGTGCATTGTCCTCGGACCCTGAGTCAGCACACGTGACAGTACTCCCTCCAGAACTGTGTCCCAGTTGAACTCCTTGTATTTCATGAAGCAAATAGGAAACTCCCAGTGAAGCAGCAAGAAACACCAGGAAAAGTGGAGGATGACCAAATGGCCTCACAGTCCACACGGGGAAACACTTAGACCCCAGTGGCCACAGTTGACCTACAAAGAGAGAATTCAGCACTGCTGCCTCATGTTCACTGGAAAATCAGAAACCATGTCCTCCAGGCTACATAGATGCAGACCAAGCTTTGATGGTCTCACTACAAAGGAAGATAAAGCTCCTGACAACAACATATATTTCAAGGGTCCAACCTCAGAGGCAGTTTCCCAAGAAGTCTTTAGGCCAGCAGAGCTCCATGTTTGTGGAGTGTTTACCCTGTCCCTTACTTATGGAAACTCCTCTACCACCTCCAAGGTTGTGAACTCCTGAGCATTTTCCATTGTATATATGTATTCACAGATTTTCTAACTCTTTTCTTCAAATTGTGTCTTACTCGGGGCAAAGGTAATGTCAAGGCATTGTTCTTGATGAGAGTGGGAAGATTTTTGGGTAGCACAGAATTGCATACACATTGGATTCATTTTCCTATTTTCCATTCAAAATACTGAATCCCTGACACTAACCCATACCCTCCTGGACTCTGATTACCAATCCTGATATGATGGAGGAAAATAACCCAAACAGAATAGCAATACATGCAGTTCAGAGGAGGCATGGTGTCTAATTGGACTTTCCTTTGGCATTATAAAGGCTAGGTGTTATAAATCTAGTCCAATTTAAGAGAAGTAGTTCTCCATTTGTTTGTAAAGTTAACCAATATGTGAATTCCTGTCTCCCTTTCTCTGTAGACTGTTCAGCACACGTATATTTACGTGCACATATAGAATCCTACCTGGTATCCCATGTACATTCTTGTGAGGTGGCTGACATGGCAGATACAAATTGTGAGAAGAGATCACTCCTCCTAAATGCTGTTGGAACTGAAAATTCAACCTATGGGTGAGCTTTCTACTTGAACAACATGATACATAAATCCATGTTCAGTAAATTAAATATTTTTGGATCTGTGGATGATGTATATTTCATGATGAATTTTGATTGGCATATATATTTCTACTTTTTAAAGTCTCTGTGTGTTTGTATGTTTGAATGTATATATATATATATATATATATATATATATATATATATATATATATACATATACATACACACACACACACACACACACACACACACACTCTCTCCAGATTTTTCAAAGTATGAAATATATGTGTCTTATTATACACTCCCTAAATTCATTCATGTTCATGTAGGTGGATTTATAATCATCTTTTCAAAAGATTATTCTCAGAAATATTCATCCACCTGAAATACACATTTGTTTCCTAGTGAATGGTGCTTAGAAATCCTAATATTTCTACTGTAACTGACCGAGTTTCGCATCAATGCAAGCAGATTCCTATGATACATGATGTGTATTTTGACGTTTCTTTTTTTTCGACACTGGTACATCACTATTTCTTCAGTTGATGCACATCATAAGATATATATTTCATCCACAATTTTCACAAATTTCCAGGCATTTGGTTCACTTTCAATCACTTCCTGCTTCAGAACACATGTACTCCTGTATATTTCTGGACTGGTCTTTTCATGAGACTTCTTTCCAAACACATTATTTTTGATTTCCATAATCACTTTTCAAGCAAATCTCACACAGCCTTCATGGTAAACCATAACCCTAATATAATCATTAGATATATAACTGGTTGGAATGAATGATTGTGTATCAATATTAGATTTCCTATATATTTTCAGGTATCAGTTCAATCCATTATGTAAATCGGAACCAGTTCTATTATTTATTCACAGTATGGTCTATTCATGCATTATCTCTATATTCATAGACACAGGGTACACCTATTGGTGCCCCCAAATACTAATCAATACGTCTTCAAGATATTGCTCCCAGAAACGGTGGAAGAAATACTCATGTCACCTGATCTACATATACATTTTATCACAGTGATATTCTGGACACATAATGCAAAGTTCACACTTATGATTGTACCAAAGTCTAAATGGAAAGTGAGCATGTATTACTAAAAACATCCTTGTCCAGATGCCTGATGCTCTCAAATGTCAATCCTATCGGTGACTACACAGTTGCTTCGTCCTAAGATTACATATTCAAACTCAACCCTGTTGAAAATATCTAATCCTATCACTCACTTTATACTTTGACTGATTTCCCAATGTCTCTATTGATATCTGCTTTCCTACATAATTTCCCATATTCATTATTGTGACTGACTCTTCACATGTGCTGACATTTACATCTACTCTCTAACTGACACCCTACTGCTAAAGAACTTTTGGTCCAAATGTTATACTCACTCTTCTTCCTAAACCTACTGACTCTCTTCCTAATCCTACCTACTATCCCTTTTTGACTGGATGTTCTCTTCCACATTCAATCATCCAAGGTACAAGGTCTTATGCCATTGTATATCAATTTATCTGAGACAGCTGTGCAGAATGTAATTCCAAGCTAAGTATCCCAGTCAAGGGCCCAATGCCCTTCTGGGCTTCAAAGCTTACTTAGATTTCTGTTTTCATACATATACTTCACCTATATATTATTATAAATATCGCAGGTTCCCAATACCATTCTTCATCCAGTAGAATGATTCCTAACCCAAATCCAACATGTTCTTACCCCTAACCATACACTGTTCCCTCAATCCAACTTTACAGAAGAGCAGGGACAGAGTTGGTCTTACAATAGAGGAATGTAGGGGATCTTCCACGTGCTGAGAACTCAAAGGTCCATGCAGAAATGATGCCTGGAGAAGATGTAGGCAGCTCTGAAGGACATGAGAGAGCAAAAGTCATCTTCCATGGCAAACAACCTGGTCAGGATGAAGGGTTGTGTCTGAATGAGCCGCACTCTTCTTAATGTAGACAAGATGGACCAAACCAGGCCTGTGTGGAAAGCTGTTCCTGGGTGCCTATGGAGGATATACCATTCTAACTTGTGAAAGTGTCACAGGAAGCAGGGGCAGCCTCCATCTCATAGGACCCTTGGAAGCAACTGTTAGGACAACTTGGTTGCTAAGGCAGTGACCTCATTCAGTTCCTGAAGGAAGTGACCTCACCTCACTTCTTTTGTGATGGAACTCTCTGAACTTGGCAACAAGGAAGCCAGGCACCCAGAGCCAGTTTCAGTCCCAGTCCCAGTGGGCTCACTTGTTTGCATTTACCAAGGACAGAGTCAGTCTTTCTTGGTACCTACTGATGTGAGGATGACCAAATGCCAGGAAAACTCTGAAGAGGGCACTTTTCCGAGAAAGCAGGTAGTGAGTGGCTCACGGGTGGCTCCTGACAACTTCATTGAGTAGGCCAAGGAGGCCAGATCTGAGAGAGGACGGGCCATTTAGGGGAACATTGTATGGCCCACCAGTCAGAAGACACTCCGGATAGTCACAGACCTACTTGGGGGAAGGAGGTGCCTTAGTGGGTGTGGGTGTGAGTTTATGGTTTTGTCTCATGTTCTGAGAATAGGTAGGAAAGGCAGTTTGTTTGGTTTGGAGTGGACTGTTTCTAGTAAGTCGTTGGACAAGGCGAGTGTTTCTATGTCTGTGTATCCCACGGTATCCCTGGTTGTAGACATTGGAAAAGAGAATGAATCAATGGATGCATCCTGTCTAGTAGAAAACTTTCCAGCATTCATCCTTTCCAATTTATGAATGGACTGGGGCTTGCCTTATCTATGGGCAACACCTACTATCTTGCTAAGTTCCTGTTTTCTTCCTGAATTCTGGCCACTCTCCAGAATAGGCTCATGGTTTTGTGTCCAAGATATGTACCACCTCCCAGCTCTATGACATGGCCATGCACTGGATAACTGAAGGGAATGGCAAGCATCTCAGAAAACTCAGATATCAGTGTGACCAGTAAAGTGTCAGTGGAGAAACCCTGCTTTGGGCCTTTTGCTTACCTATTGTTCTGTTGCCCTGAGTGTCAGGAAGGTCTTTGCCTCAGGCCACCCCTTTGTGAAGCCTGAAGTAAACAGTTTTCAAATGGAAATGAAGGGGCATCACCTGTGGCTTTTGGCTTAATTCCTGTGCAAAGGGATGTGTGTGAATCAGCCTCTTGGCCCTGTGTGAGGCTGTGGCTTAGAGTCTCAGCACCTGATGGATTAAAGAAAGATCCCATGTGTGCATCCAAAGCCAAAATGGCAAAAAGAGCAGTCATTGTGGATGAAGTCTCTCGCTTTCCTCTGGAAAGTTCCTGACCTCCATCAAGTGAGAATAGGGATCCTTTGGGTCAAATGAGTTCTTCAAAGCCCTGCAGAGGCTAGCCCATAGGTTCTTGGGTTTTCTCATGTCTCCAATTCACACAAAGAATCTATACCCGAAAGTCAGTAGGCCTCAAATTGGAGAAGCAGAGCAGTATTAATGGCAGGCCTATTTGATCAATCCTGGGTCACAGGAAGAGTGTCCAGGCCACCCAGACATTAGGCAAATGAGGGGCAAGGGAGCTTATTCTAGACGCTGTCTTGGGCTGCCCCCTCATGGAAACCTCCAGCAAGAGGTTATGATGAGTGCCTATATGGAAGAAGATGAGGGCCATGTGGCAGTGTTTTGGTTTGAATTGTGGTCATTTCTGTGGCGGTTGGCAGGGATGACTTGGTCCACCTGGTCTTGAACTCTGGCGTGATTCCCCTCAGAGACTGAGTTCTGGAACTGAACTCAGAGAAGAATTGCCATGAATTGTGTTGGGATTTTAGGAGGCCACGCATGAGAGTTGCCCTTGGAAACTGAGATCTAGGCCCAGGGTGGCTTTCCACAGAGCACTGGGAATCTCAGCCAGGATATCACATGATTTTATTCTTAAAGACCTGGCAGCCATAATTGAGAGTCAAAACACACATGGACCTCACATTGTAGACCTCAATGGGCCTGGCTTGATGTGACCTTTTGGCCACTCTTGGGAAGCCTTGCCTCTGAGTGTTTCTCCAGAGCTTTCATTGAAATGAGATTCCTCACCATTTAGTGGTTCCTGAATGAATAGAAACCCACAGTGCCTCCAAGTTCATCCTTGAAAAATGGCTTGATAAATACCATGAAATTTTTGAAATTCCCATGACCAGGTGTGGCACTGGAGAACCTTTGGATGTCCTGTTGCTGATCATGAGTGTACCAGACAGTGCCTTGATTGACTGGGTTTCATGAAAATGGTGTAGAACAGAGATGCCAGTAAGTTGGAGCCTGCGGATTAGTGGGCCTAGAGCAGTGGTGTGCAGGTGTGTGATAAAACATCTGTGGTGGGGCCATGTGGATCTGCCATTGGCTTCCACATGGCTTGTGACTGACACGGTGAAGCCAGCAGACCCTTATATGTAAAGGCATCTTGTTATATGGAGAGGTTTCCGGGCAATGTTCAGAAACAGGTTGCTATGGTCAAGGGGGCAAGCTCTGTGGGATAGAAGCCTGGTTGGTGCATTGTCCTCGGACCCTGAGTCAGCACACGTGACAGTACTCCCTCCAGAACTGTGTCCCAGTTGAACTCCTTGTATTTCATGAAGCAAATAGGAAACTCCCAGTGAAGCAGCAAGAAACACCAGGAAAAGTGGAGGATGACCAAATGGCCTCACAGTCCACACGGGGAAACACTTAGACCCCAGTGGCCACAGTTGACCTACAAAGAGAGAATTCAGCACTGCTGCCTCATGTTCACTGGAAAATCAGAAACCATGTCCTCCAGGCTACATAGATGCAGACCAAGCTTTGATGGTCTCACTACAAAGGAAGATAAAGCTCCTGACAACAACATATATTTCAAGGGTCCAACCTCAGAGGCAGTTTCCCAAGAAGTCTTTAGGCCAGCAGAGCTCCATGTTTGTGGAGTGTTTACCCTGTCCCTTACTTATGGAAACTCCTCTACCACCTCCAAGGTTGTGAACTCCTGAGCATTTTCCATTGTATATATGTATTCACAGATTTTCTAACTCTTTTCTTCAAATTGTGTCTTACTCGGGGCAAAGGTAATGTCAAGGCATTGTTCTTGATGAGAGTGGGAAGATTTTTGGGTAGCACAGAATTGCATACACATTGGATTCATTTTCCTATTTTCCATTCAAAATACTGAATCCCTGACACTAACCCATACCCTCCTGGACTCTGATTACCAATCCTGATATGATGGAGGAAAATAACCCAAACAGAATAGCAATACATGCAGTTCAGAGGAGGCATGGTGTCTAATTGGACTTTCCTTTGGCATTATAAAGGCTAGGTGTTATAAATCTAGTCCAATTTAAGAGAAGTAGTTCTCCATTTGTTTGTAAAGTTAACCAATATGTGAATTCCTGTCTCCCTTTCTCTGTAGACTGTTCAGCACACGTATATTTACGTGCACATATAGAATCCTACCTGGTATCCCATGTACATTCTTGTGAGGTGGCTGACATGGCAGATACAAATTGTGAGAAGAGATCACTCCTCCTAAATGCTGTTGGAACTGAAAATTCAACCTATGGGTGAGCTTTCTACTTGAACAACATGATACATAAATCCATGTTCAGTAAATTAAATATTTTTGGATCTGTGGATGATGTATATTTCATGATGAATTTTGATTGGCATATATATTTCTACTTTTTAAAGTCTCTGTGTGTTTGTATGTTTGAATGTATATATATATATATATATATATATATATATATATATATATATATATATACATATACATATACACACACACACACACACACACACACATACACTCTCTCCAGATTTTTCAAAGTATGAAATATATGTGTCTTATTATACACTCCCTAAATTCATTCATGTTCATGTAGGTGGATTTATAATCATCTTTTCAAAAGATTATTCTCAGAAATATTCATCCACCTGAAATACACATTTGTTTCCTAGTGAATGGTGCTTAGAAATCCTAATATTTCTACTGTAACTGACCGAGTTTCGCATCAATGCAAGCAGATTCCTATGATACATGATGTGTATTTTGACGTTTCTTTTTTTTCGACACTGGTACATCACTATTTCTTCAGTTGATGCACATCATAAGATATATATTTCATCCACAATTTTCACAAATTTCCAGGCATTTGGTTCACTTTCAATCACTTCCTGCTTCAGAACACATGTACTCCTGTATATTTCTGGACTGGTCTTTTCATGAGACTTCTTTCCAAACACATTATTTTTGATTTCCATAATCACTTTTCAAGCAAATCTCACACAGCCTTCATGGTAAACCATAACCCTAATATAATCATTAGATATATAACTGGTTGGAATGAATGATTGTGTATCAATATTAGATTTCCTATATATTTTCAGGTATCAGTTCAATCCATTATGTAAATCGGAACCAGTTCTATTATTTATTCACAGTATGGTCTATTCATGCATTATCTCTATATTCATAGACACAGGGTACACCTATTGGTGCCCCCAAATACTAATCAATACGTCTTCAAGATATTGCTCCCAGAAATGGTGGAAGAAATACTCATGTCACCTGATCTACATATACATTTTATCACAGTGATATTCTGGACACATAATGCAAAGTTCACACTTATGATTGTTCCAAAGTCTAAATGGAAAGTGAGCATGTATTACTAAAAACATCCTTGTCCAGATGCCTGATGCTCTCAAATGTCAATCCTATCGGTGACTACACAGTTGCTTCGTCCTAAGATTACATATTCAAACTCAACCCTGTTGAAAATATCTAATCCTATCACTCACTTTATACTTTGACTGATTTCCCAATGTCTCTATTGATATCTGCTTTCCTACATAATTTCCCATATTCATTATTGTGACTGACTCTTCACATGTGCTGACATTTACATCTACTCTCTAACTGACACCCTACTGCTAAAGAACTTTTGGTCCAAATGTTATACTCACTCTTCTTCCTAAACCTACTGACTCTCTTCCTAATCCTACCTACTATCCCTTTTTGACTGGATGTTCTCTTCCACATTCAATCATCCAAGGTACAAGGTCTTATGCCATTGTATATCAATTTATCTGAGACAGCTGTGCAGAATGTAATTCCAAGCTAAGTATCCCAGTCAAGGGCCCAATGCCCTTCTGGGCTTCAAAGCTTACTTAGATTTCTGTTTTCATACATATACTTCACCTATATATTATTATAAATATCGCAGGTTCCCAATACCATTCTTCATCCAGTAGAATGATTCCTAACCCAAATCCAACATGTTCTTACCACTAACCATACACTGTTCCCTCAATCCAACTTTACAGAAGAGCAGGGACAGAATTGGTCTTACAATAGAGGAATGTAGGGGATCTTCCACGTGCTGAGAACTCAAAGGTCCATGCAGAAATGATGCCTGGAGAAGATGTAGGCAGCTCTGAAGGACGTGATTCAAGTGTTCCAGGGCAGGGAAAGATCCAAGCTGTGTTCATTAGGTGAATAAATAGAGGGTGAAATTTTTCAAAGGTGTCAGACTGACCTTTTCTTTTTCTTTTAGTTTTTTATTTTTTTTTTTGGTTTTAAAATTTATTTTATTTATTTACTTATTTTTTATTTTTGGTTGTTCAAAACATTACATAGTTCTTCATATATCATATTTCACACTTTGATTCAAGTGGGTTATGAACTCCCATTTTTACCCCGTATACAGATTGCAGAATCACATCGGTTACACATCCATTGATTTACATATTGCCATACTAGTGTCTGTTGTATTCTGCTGCCTTTCCTATCCTCTACTATCCCCCCTCCCCTCTCCTCTTCTCTCTCTACCCCCTCTACTGTAATTCATTTCTCCCCCTTGTATTATTTTTCCCTTTCCCCTCACTTCCTCTTGTATGTAATTTTGTATAACCCTGAGGGTCTCCTTCCATTTCCATGCAATTTCCCTTCTCTCTCCCTTTCTCTCCCACCTCTCATCCCTGTTTAATGTTAATCTTCTTCTCATGCTCTTCGTCCCTACTCTGTTCTTAGTTACTCTCCTTATATCAAAGAAGACATTTGGCATTTGTTTTTTAGGGATTGGCTAGCTTCACTTAGCATAATCTGCTCTAATGCCATCCATTTCCCTCCAAATTCTATGATTTTGTCATTTTTTAATGCAGTGTAATACTCCATTGTGTATAAATGCCACATTTTTTTATCCATTCGTCTATTGAAGGGCATCTAGGTTGCTTCCACAGTCTTGTTATTGTGAATTGTGCTGCTATGAACATCGATGTAGCAGTGCAGACTGACCTTTTCTATCAGTGCTAAACTCTCTCAAAAAAGGGTACAGAGATTCCAGTAAGGCCCTGACTTAAAAGGGGAAGGACCTGAGATATTTGAGTGGAAGGATCCAGGAGACTCCGTCCTGCTTGGGTCTTCATTCCTGTGCATTAATTTTTAGTGAGGAAGTGAACTCCACATGGGAGAACTGATTTGTTTTTATTGTGTGACTGTTGAAATCATTGTTTAAATCAGGTTAAATAAGAAGGAACAATGAATGTTCTGTACTTCTGGTTTCTGGTTCTCTTATCTGTTTACAGAGATTGCTACTAATACCCATTTCTGCTTCTCAGATGTCCTCACCATACCACCTTCTAGTGCAAGAGACTGGAGCAAGACAAAAGGAAAATATTTTGTAATGCTATCAAGCAACTTCTATTTCTTGTTTGTTTATGGCCAGCAGGGTATGGGCTTAAGTAAAAGAATTCCATTGCACTCCCTCTGGGAAGTTAATTTTTAAAACCAATTATGATAATATTCTTTGTTCATCCAAGACCAGTGTCGCTAGCCCAAAACATCAGCATCACCTGTCAGGATGGCTTGGGCTAGAGAGGGAGAAATCTGGCCTATTCTGTGATCCCACTGCAAACGAGTGCCTGGTCCTTTGGACCTGGTGATAAGAGAGTGTCATGGCTACACATTTATATTTTAGATAAATATGTGAGGTCATGATTGGTATTTCAAAATTGATTTCCTTTTCATTTATTAGGATGAATGCATTAAAAATTTATGCTTGAAGATGAAAATCAAGATTAACTCTAATGATTTATTTGACTCCCTGTGCATTTGCCAGGGGAATGGTAAATATTCAGTTATCCATGTATGAAAATGACATTTAAGATCTTGAAACTGTAGAAAATTTTGTAAGTCATTTGTATCATAATTTCTTGAACAAACAAGGGGGGGCTATTGTTCATTTCTTATTTATTGATTGATGAGTCTACTGATAGACTTTTTTTCCAACTTTATGGAGGTTTAATTGACAAAAATAACATATATTACAGTCAACTATTAGACTCCACCACTTGCTTGATCGTTCCTCTATTGTTTTCAGCAATGTTATAGGGCATGAATCTGTTCACAATCTGATCCAATTAAATGCACACCTCCTTTCAGGAGTAATTTTTATGCCTAGTCTTTGAGATTTGTTCTGCCCCCAGGAGAGTTGTTAAGTATTTCTTTGAGTAATTCTTCTGACCTGGCTGGTCTGTGGTCAACTGTTGCCCCCATAGAGTTATCTTCCCCTTTGTAGTTAGCAAAATTTCTACTGTTTTCAGGAGTCTTTGGGGGCTTGAATTTGTTCCAAGTTCTTCTCAAATAAAGCCAGGGATGTTGGGGAGTTTTTGGAACTTTCTGTTGTTATGGCCTCCCACTCCCCTAGACAAAATACTCTAGCCACTGTCCTGGATTGGCAACATCTCTTGTAGAGATACCCTACATCATAAGCAGAATTCTGTACCAGGAAGTTAACTTCTCTCTGTTCAATTTGCCTGTTCTACTATGGTAACTATGGTAGAACATAGTTTACCTATGCCTAATGAGCAAGCTAGGGTACAAGTGATTTAAATTTTATTATTCTCAGACAGACGGCTGCGCCTAAATTAAAACTTCTATCCCATAAATGGGGATTGAGTGGAATAAGGGAAACTCTTGCATTTTCCTGGAATTTAGCCTCTGCAATGTAGAGTTGGGAAGTGTGTGATAAATGCTCATTGTTTGCTCCTGTGGAAAATATAATATACCTTGGGTGAGAGCTGTGGGGAGCAGGCAAGAAGGTTGGTGACATTCATCTATAATGAATGCCATACTTTGCTGGTTGGGGATATGGCAAGAGGGTGGACTCTAGTACTACAGACTCTTGCTGTTTTTACTGAAAGTGTTATGACCTTGAATGTGAATTCATTTGCTAAATGCCCTCTACCACAATTTCTAAAGTCTTTTACATTGTTTTTCTAATTTTCGCTGTTTATGATTTTTTAACTGGCAAATGGATCCATGAGTTCTTTACCTTTTTGGAAACAAGAATCATTTTAAGAAGTCAACATTACACTGAAAAAAGAAGACAAGATATTGGGCTGGTGTTTTAGCTCAGTGGTAGAGTGCTTGCTTAGCACGTGAGAAGCACTGCTTCAACCCTCAGCACCACATAAAATTAAATAAATAAAATAAAGTTATTGTGTCCATCTACAACTAAAAAAAAATTTAAAAAACAAGACATTAAAAGAAAATTTGAGTGTATCAGAATTCAAGGGTAAAATGTGTTCTCTCCTATGTGCAGATAGAAAAAAAGGATTAAAAAGTAATCTCATGAAAATAAAAGGGAGATCAATAGTGTACAGAAAAGGAATTGAGAGTGGGGGAGTAAGGGAGACTATAGAGAAGCCCTGGGGAATGAAATCTTCCAAATTATGAAATATTCACGTACGAATATACCAAAATGAATATACATAATTATATGTGTGTGTATGGGTGTGTGTGTGTGTTGAACTAAAATAATTATAGAATGGAAATCAGTAGAGTAGAGCAAGTAAATCAGGAGGAAGGAGAAGAAGAGGGAAAGAAAAGGTACTGGGGTATGACATGATCAAATTGTGTTGTATGTGTGCATGAATATGGCATAATGAATCCCACTGCTATGTATAAATATAATGCACCAAGAAAACAAACTTGAGTATAACATTCCACATGAACATATATGCAAAAATCCTTTACAAAATTTTAACACACCTGTAATCCCAGTGGCTTGGGTGGCTGAGGCAGGAGGATTGCAGGTTCAAAACCAGCCTCAGCAAAAGTGAGGTGCTAAGCAACTCAGTGAGACCCAGTCTCCAAATAAAATACAAAATGGAACTCAGAATATGTTCAATGGTTGAATGCCCTGAGTTCAATCTCTGGTACCACCCCCAAAATATTTAACAAATTAAATCTACAAATATAGAAAAATGTTACTGCATCATGATGGACCAGGTTTTATTCCAGAAATGCAAGTTTATTAAAACATTCAGTTTGTTAGAATATGAAAATTTACTGCACCGGAATAGCATTGACAGAATCAAAGTGGAAAAAAAATATATGCAAAAATTCAACACCCATGTGTGCTAAACACTCACAGTAGACCAGGATAATGGAAATTTCACCTGATAATAAAGTGTACCCACCCAATTTAAAAATAGGTGATCAAAATATTTAGACACTTAACAAAAGCCTGTGTGTGTGTATATATATAAAAGTCATTTATATATGATTTTAATGCACATATAAACTTTATATATTATATAAATTTGATTAAATAATTATATATTATACATAATTAAAGAATAATACACATATTATTATATACATAATATTCAATATTTTCACCTTTGTGGAAATTTAATTTAAAACCACAATGAAATACTAAGAGACACGTATTACAATGTCTAAAATTTAAAAAGGCAAACAAGACCAAATATTTTTTTCATTTATACATTCATTCATTATTTATTTTAGTGTACTTATTTAACAAAAAGTATGTTATATGAGCAATATCACTTATTCACTGAACCAAGTACAGTTGACTCTTGAATAATGCAGGGATTGAAAGTGCTGAGCTCCACAGTTAAGAGTCTCTGTCTGACACTGTAAAAAATTATTTATGAACTTTATTAACAAGTTCTCGCATTTTGTTGACTCAGAAAATCAGTATAAAGTTTTATTATAAATTAAAAATGAAGATCTTTAAAATTTTCAATTTTGTCATATAAAAATAATTTAAAAACCATTACAGATATTTTGAAAAAAAAAGATAATAGGTTTCTAAATAATTTGTTATTACCAAAAAGAGATGCCTTTAGGCAAAAAAATAACAACTCCATGTTGTCCTGATAATGTGGATAATTCTAGTTATCTCATCAAGAGGCAAAAAATAAGCACATCTAGTCTTTTGCTTCAGTGTTTTTTTATTTCTTATTGCTAGAATTTCATATTCATTTCTTCCTTTTGAATATATTTGTTATAATTAGATATATATGAAAGTAGAATGCATTTTGACACATCATACATAAATGGAGTATAACTTCTCATAATCTGGTTTTATATGATGTAGAGTTACACAGGTCATGTAACCATACATGCACATAAGGTCATAATGCCAATTCATTCTACTATCACTCCTACTTTCATACCCCATCTCCTCTCCTCACTCCTCTCTGTCTCATCCAAAATACCTCTATTTTCCACCACCTTTATTGTGAATTAGCATCTACATATCAGAGAAAACACTCAATATTTAGTTCTTTGGGACTGATTTATTTTGCTTCTATCTATTTACCAGCAAATACTGTAATTTCATTCTCTTTTGAGGCTGACTAATATTCCATTGTGTATATCTGCCACATTTTCTTTATCCATTCATTTGTTGAATGTCACCTAGGTTGGTTCCATAGTGAATTGAGCTGCTATAAACATTGATGTGGCTGTGTCACTGTAGTATGCTGATTTTAAGTTGGGTATAAATGAAGAAATAGGATAATTGAGTAATTGAGACAATTGATGTTTCCATTCCAAATTTTCTGCGGTGTCTCCATAATGCTTTCCACAATGGTTACTCCAATTTGCAGTTCCACCAGCAATGTATGAGTGTACCTTTTTCCACATATCTTCACCAAAATTTATTATTGCTGATATTCTTGATAATTGTTATTCTGATAGGAGTGAGATGAAATCTTAGAGTAGTTTTTATTTGCATTTATCTAATTGCTAGAGATGATGAAAATGGTTTTTTTATGTATTTGTTGATTAGTTGTATTTATTCTACTGTGAAGTGTCTGTTCAGTTCTAAGCTCATTTATTGACTGGGTTATTTGTTTTTTTGGTGTTAAGTTTTTTGAGTTCTTAAATATCCTGTAGATTAGTGCTCTATGTGAGGTGCATGTGGTGAAGATTTTTCTCCCATTTTGTAGTTTCTCTCTTCATATTATTAATTGGTTCATTTGCTGAGAAGAACTTTTTAGTTTGAACCCATCCCATTTATGATTCCTGATTTTACATCTTGTGCTTTAAGTGTTTTGTTAAGGAGGTCAAATACTAAGCCAATATGGAGAAGATTTGGCCCTAATCTTTTTCTAAAATAAGCAATTTTAAAGACACTAACATCCTTATAAAAATATATTTCAAACAGGAGATGTAAACTTAAATACTTCTTGAGGCAAGGGCTCACTTGATGGAACACCTGTGTGGATTAATAGCAAACTGGAGAACTCATAGACCTTAGACAAAGGACTTCACTCTGAAACACTCACAAGAGAATAGTATGGACTCAAAGAATAGATTCAATTCTTGCAGTGGGCTTAATAGCCAAGTTCTGCATGAGACTTCTTAAATTTTCATGTTGACTCAATTCACAGTGAGGAGATATGTCTCCACATACACACACACACACACACACACACACACACACACACAGGCCATGTTGGGTACATGGACCTGGTGTGTAGATGAGGATATATTTGCTGTGAGATCTTATCAAATGGACTGTGTTCAAAGCCACATTTTGTAAGGTAAAGTATGCTCTCTTTCATGGTACTGTGATACCATAAAAATCAGGCCCCAAAATAGATTGTCTCAGGAGGTCTGATGGGTTCCTAAAGCCCAGGCATGACCAGCCTGAGAGTGTTCAACACTGCAAACCATGAAGTGTGTGAGAAGACAGATGGAGATGCTTTTAATAATTCATTTTCAGCAGTTCTTAAAAATAATGTTTCATTATCAGAGTGTATTTTTTACAAGTATAGTATAAATTAAAAATAGAGAAAAAATTCTTCAATGAGGTACTCCCAGTCCTTTTTAGAATATTTTTATTTTCCCCAAATGTGAAAAAAACCTTGTCTATAAACAAACTGAAAGAACATGTTTTTTCTACATCAAAAGTCTCTTTTTTCCTCCTGTACTTGCATATAGTTCTATATATTTCTTTCCTTTTCCTTTTTTCCCTAATTGAGCCTCCCCACTGAGAGATAAGTCCCTTTTATAGAACTTGTCAATGATAATTAAATTCCTCTGGCTCATCAAAGGCTTTTTTTTTTGTTTTGCATTTTTAAGATCAAGCCTATTTCCAGGCTGTGTTCAGTGGCACTCTCCTGAAATATCAGACACTGAGACAGTTTGGGTGGGAGAGTAACAACTGCAAAACTTGTCTGGGCATTTTAGCAAAACCCTGTATCAAAATAAAATTTTAAAAGGACTGGCAATGTAGGCAGTAGTGGAAAATCCCTTGCTTCTCTTCCCAGTACTACACACACACACACACACACACACACACATATGCTTAATTCACAAGTACATTTTGCTGTTCTGAATTGTTTTACTCTAATTAAAAAAATAAATTGGTAGAAAAGTTTGCTTGAAAAAAAAGAAATTGATGACTAAATTTCTCTTTTGTGTACTAATATATACTTAAATGACCTTAAAGAAACCTGTAATTTCCAGGATTTCTTTAAAAGGATGAATGTTGAAATTCTTCTGAATGTATCACTGTTAAAAAAAAGAGATGTCAAATAATTGTAAATAAAGTTGATCTAAATATACCTTGTTTTTTGCTTCAATGATTGCTGTGTCCATCAGCAGGTCTGATGCTGTGCCTGTGTTCTCATGGTCGACAGCGAAGTGCAGAGCAGTGCTGCCCCTGGCATCCACAACATTTGGATCTGCACCAGATTTCAGCAAAATCATATCACATTGTTCCTCCTGGAATTGTGCAGTGTGACAGGACTGCACCAAGAAAGGGCATATCAACTCCAGGAATTCACATTTAATATATGACAGGATTCACCAACTAGCCACACTTGGAAAAAAATGCATTGCTTCTAGGAATTCTAATAAAATCCATCTTCAGCTACTATCTACCTTAACCAGAACTGTGCTGCTGTTACTGCCACAGAAGTTAATGCAGCATTTCTTCTGTATCAGGAGTGTCACCACTTCTGGATGGCCACAGGCACAGGCATAATGAAGAGCAGTCCTATGAAAATGAAAGGATTTTCAGGAAAGTATAGAACACTATGTCCAAATAAAAATAAGTTATAAAAATTGCAAATGTTTAATATCGTATACTTCCTCATTTTTCCAAACAAATATTTAATTATTGTCTGCAGAAAGTATGTTCTTTCTTAGGCCTAACTACTGAAAACATCAATTACCTACTGGAAGGACTGGCAGTGGGGTGGGGCTGTTGTGCTGGGGTTGCAAGCCAGGACCTCACTCATGCTAGGCAATCATGGTACTCTCGAGGTACATCCCTTGCCCAGAGCAGCCAAGTAGAAAAGAAGGAAAATGGATGTCACAGCACAACCTCACTTGGAGTCTTACTTTAACCTCTGTTACTTACTAGATATTGCCTAGCCTTTTTATATGTCCCTTTCTTCACCCATAAACTGGGAATGAAGTAGTAGTTACCTAACAGGATAACACAGTGATGCTTAAGAGAGATTTTATGAAGAGGATGTAGAAATTCCAGTAAAAATGACAGTTCAATACTTGCCCTGAACTGCAGCCATGACAATATTTCACAATGATAACATTTGCATGAAGTAAAATAACACAAGTATACCTACTGGGCAGATGGGTTTGATTAAGGATCATAGATTGCAATCAGTATAAGAGGATCTTCTTACATTTATTCATCCTCAGTGTTGGAATGCAACTTACAATTCATGATGTTCTATAGTGGTAATTGGCAGCACTGGTGAGATAGTCTTCATACTCAGTATCATCTCACAATCTGTGGTGCCTTACAGTAGGTCAAATCAATACAAACAAAAGATAATTGAGAGTGCTTCTCATAGGCTTGGCATTTGATTAGATGTTACTAGTGAAAATTGCAGTGTACAGCCAGCACCTCCCTTCACAAGAGCAGTCTGGATATCTTGGGCAGGATGAGATTGGGGATAGGGCCAGTACAGGCTCCAAAGTCAGACCAGGCTTGGCAATAATTGTTTTTGGAACTGATGGGTGAGCCTGGACCTCCATAAGCATGGAGGAGATAAAGCCCAGTCCCAGGCCAGCAGGGGATGGGCTCATGGTTCATTGGCATTCCAACAACATAGGAGTCACCCACCCTGCCTCACAACAGGTCCACCACATCATGGGCAGCCTAGCCCTCTGCTTAGCTCTGCTCAGTGCACGCTGGACATCCAGGGGGCTTGGCTCTGCTGGGAGCACTGTCTCACCACCTGCTTTGATGCAGTTCAGATGCAAAATGATGCCAATGTTTCTAAGAGTGTACCTTAGTAACAATGACCAGCACTGCACGGAAGTTCCAGTTATTCCAGAGACAATATGCAGAGATGTGTTAAATCTGTGCACAGAAGCTGGCAAGAGTGACTGATGTTTGGCTGAATGTGTGTCTCTGAATGTCCAGTTGCTCATAATGAGAGAATGTTTGACATTCTTTAATGATTTGGAAGTCAGAGAAGTGAAGTTTGTTTCTTCTTTCCTCATGAATGCCCTCTGGCAGGGACATTGTAAATGGACTAAGGTCTCAGGATCAAAGTCCCAAGAGAAATGATGTAAAAATGCCTGCTGAATGTGAAAGAAAGGAGAATGGCATTAATAGTGCTAAAATAAATCTGGGGCTTTCTGAAATTAAAAAAAAAAATAGCATCTCACCAGCAGCAATGGATTGAAGCCCAGCATAAAATGCTGGCTACAAAGCAACAGCACTTGAAGTTTTTAAAACAATAAGATTAGTGTCAACAAAAACAAGCTGTGGAGCAGGAGAAGCTTAATAGTCTAAAAGAAGTATCTGAGAATCAGGAAGCCAAGCTAAAAAAATGTGAGTGTACTTAAAGTTCATGTGGAACAGAAGAGGCTAAGCAAGGGGATACTTGTGGAGGAAACTGAACAGATTTATGGTGTGTTCCAGCAAAAACAAAGGGAGCTCATTCTAACAGTGTCAAAAGTAGAAGAACTTACAAGGAAGCTAGAGATACTCAAGAATGGCAGGATTGATGGCTACCATGACAACCAGTCAGCTGGATCACGTCTACAAGGAAGTGCAGTTAAGAATTTGAATCTAGAGTAGAATGCCAAGCTGCAACAACAGAGGGAGTGTTTGAATAAATGCAATTCAAAAAGGGCAGTCATAGGAAATCAAATTATGAGCTGAGGAACTCACTGTGGAGAAAGAAGGCAGCACTGCAGCAAAGTGAAGATCTTCTAGTTTCATCTAAGGGAAATCTTCCTCAGCAAGCAGTGTCAGCCCTAAGCCATGTGGCTGCAGTATATCCATCTATCCAGTCCTCTACCATTCTAAGGATGCCATGGAGGCCTGAACTGCTAGTGAAGCCAGCTCTGCCTGATGGTTCCTTGGCCATGCAGATTTCAGAGTAGCCAATAAAGATATAAACATGGCCCAATATGACATCTAAGTGCATGGCACAAACTAAAGGCTCTAACATCCCTTCAACTGGCCCTGATTGGAGCCCTTCAAATGCAGATCTTTTCCTAAGTCCAGGCTCTTCTGTACCCCAAATTACTGGAAACGCTCTGGACCAACCTGATGATGGGGTAGTTCCACTGAGGGAGAAAGAGAAGAACATGCCTGCATTCTTGATGTTCAACCCAGTGGATGAGTGTGCTGCCCAGCCCTCCTTCGGTACACTCAGGAAAACCCAGAGCAGTAAAGATGTCTTGTGGGATGCTCAGGCAGCAAATACAAATTAGTTAAAGTACCACCTCCCATCCCCAGAAAACCAAAACAAGTTAACTTGTCTTATTTTGGACAAGTCTATCAATCACCTTCTGACATTAAGCCCAAATGAAAATCCTCAGCTGTTGCTAACAGCTGTTACAACCATTGGAAATAATCCCAAACCAGCAGGGCAGCAGCCAAGGGTGCTGCTACCTCCAAGCATACCTTCAGTTGGCCAAGATGAAACCCTTTCTCCAGGGTCTAAGCAAGAAAGTTTACCTGCTGCTGCAGTCTGGTCCTTTACCTTGCTGTCATTCAAAGATGCTTGCTGTTGGTCCAAGCTTCAGAAAAACTCAGACAATGGCATCCAGCTCTATATATTCCATGTATACACAGCATCAGGTTTCAGGAAAAAAAAATCCAGCAGGTTGTGCAGAGTGCACTAAGACACATACAGAATCACATTTTGCAAGTGTATATGACAAGCCTGTTATTGCTACTTCCTAAATTCACAGCAGCACCCAGAGAACCCCAATAGCCAGGGCAAGCATGGCAGTTCAGAACCTGAAACAGAAACTGTTTCTTCAGTTCATGAGGACCATGAAAATAAAAGAATTCCTTGACCACTCAGCCTAATCAAATTATTGCCTTTCTCATCTAACCATTACCGAAACCATAGAGATGCTGACTTAGAAACCTTATGAAAGAAAGAGTCTAATGCACCAGACCACTAAAGAAATGTAGCTCTATTACAGATCCAGAGGGTCCTAATGGACCAAATATTTAGAAAATTTGTATCAGAGCCCACAATAGCTGCAATGGAGAACACCTCTGTCCCATCATACCCATCTAAGTCATCAAACTCGATGACTCAGGAGGCTCCACATGAATTCTGAATCCATATTTATATATGGAGCCAGAGAAGGAGGTGGTCTCTTTAGTTCCTGAGTCACTGTCCCCAGAGAATGTGGGGAGTGCCCATTCACAGAACACTGACATGCCAGCATCTTCTCCTAGCCTTGATTATGTGCCTAAAGGAGTCCCAGGCAGCAGCCCAAATCTCCAGAACAATGCAGAGTAACCAATTCCAGAGGCTCCCCATCTGCTTGCAGTGTATCTGGAGGAGAGACCCCTATACCCACCTCTACACTACCCATGTGGGTAGTCTGAAGTGCTGGAGAAGACACTGTGAGCATGTGCCTACCTGAGACCACTGGGCAGGACTCCCTGGCTCCTGGAAGAAGTACAAACTTGCTTAAAACTGGCTCAGAGGGTGAAAGCTGGAATGAGAGTGAAATTCAATGTTCTTGCTTTACTCCTAGATTTATTTTTGGCAGGAGAGTTTGACCTCATGCAGAGAATTATTTATAAGGTTGATGACCCAAGCCTGCCCAATGATGAAGGCATCATAACTCTCCACAATTCTGTGTGTGCAGGCCACAGAGAAATCATTAAGTTCCTGGTGCAGTTTGGTGTGAATATAAATGTTGCTGACAGTGATGCATGGACCCCATTGCATGTTACTACCTCATGTAACAACATCCAGGTGTGTAAGTTTTGGGTATTCTGGAGCAGCTGTGTTTACCATGACCTACAGTGACATGCAGACTGATGCACATAAGCCTGGGGAGCTAGAGGAAGACTACACATAGTGCTCTCAATTTCTGCATGGATTTCAGAAAAAAATGGCATAATAATATAAGAGTCACTTATGCACTTTGGTATTATGAGCTTTAGAATGATAATTTACTTCCCATGAAAATAGGAGTCTGTGTGACAGTCATTCACAGGAAAAATGAAGATAAAATTGAGTGGTGGAGAACCACAGATCCTCCTAATCACCATCAGAATGCTCTCAGCTTATGCAAGGAATTTCATATCACCTAAGAACAAGCTTGCAAAATTGTTTGTCAATGTTCTCATTGTGTAATACACACTCCAGTTTTACTTACTGGGGTTAATCCATGCAGTTTGTGGCCAAATCAATTGTGGTAGGTGGATATAACTCACATCCCTGAATTTGGCACAAAGTGCTATATTCATGTTTTTATTGATACTTGTTCTCATTTTATTTTTGCCATTGCTTGAACATGAAAAAATACTCATCTAGTCACTTCTCACTGCTTAGCTTCTCTTGCAGTGCTAGGCCACATTCTACAAATTAAAACTGATAATGTTCAGCTATGCTAGTTCTTTTTGACAGTTTTGTGATCAATATCATATTGATCATCAGTTATTCTTTATAATCCTCCTAATCTGGTGGAGAGAATTACAAACAGGACAATGTAATGGACCATATCAGCAAAATATGGGGTAAAAGCTATGCTTGTGTCTTTCCAGAAGGCGCACCTCATCCTATCTGGGTTCCTGAGCATGCTGTTCATCATCACTATGGAGGATTCTGGAACCACAGTTTAAATGACTAAAGCTCAAACCAGAAGTGTTGATCCCAATTTCTACTGTGAACAAGAAACTGAGAAAGAAGAGAAGGAATTAGAGAAAATTCTCCAAAATCTTTAACCCATTTCATGATTTTTGTCACTCAGCTTATTATTAAAGGCAGAATTTGAGTCATACAATTGGTGGGAACTGAGCCTTCTTTTATTGTGGTACCTTTTTCAGTTCAACAACAAAACTGGCTTTGTCAATCTTTGCATGGTTGACAGGTAGCTTTTGATAATTTTCTGGACAAACAGAAAATTATTATCCTAATTATAATCTTATTCAATTTACTACTATAACCTCATCTAATTTCCCCCAAATTGTAGGCAATCAACTGATGGCTGAGGCAGTCATAGTATGACTGATGGCTTCAATTCAGTTAAGGATGGTTAAAATAGCCTTGTTCATACTAAAGTGGTGCAGACTCTTTATACTTCTGCTCAATAAGCAGACCTTATAGCTCTCATTCGGGCTTTATTTAATTTTGCTAATTAGCCAGTTAATATCTACAGTGATAGTACCTATAAAGTAGAAGTCACTATGCATATTGAATCAGCCATCATTGGATATATGTCATCAGAAGAGTGATTTTATTTATTCAATACATTACAAAAAACAATTCAAGTGAGTCAGCATCCTTGTTTAATTGGACACATAAGAATTCATTCCAAACTTCCAGGCCCCTCAACAATGGGCAATGCTATAGCTGATCATCTTATTGCAGCTTGTGAGAAGTTGCCTCCTTATGACTGTGCTCAAACGTTTCATATATTACCCCTCAGCCACCCACTCACAACCCAGCTTGCTGAAACTCAGCTTTGCCATCAGAACCACTGACTCAGCACACAGCTTTGCTGCAGGCCCACAGGATCCAGTGACAGACCCTGATCCACCTGGCCTAGGCTGTCTGGGCCTCTAGAACATGCCGCCCCCTTATACTATGATGCTTTGCCAAAGGTTGAGTGTTCTCCCTGATATGCGGATCCTAACTCACAACAAGGGAGGGTAGGGAGGGAAGGAATAGAAGTTCATTAGATTAGACATGGAAAATAAAGGGAAGGGCAGAGGTTGAAAACAGGAAAGACAGTAGAGTGAATTGGAGAGAACTTTCTTTTGCTCATAAATGGTTATATGGCCAGTGTAACTCCACATTATATACAACCACAAGAATGGGATCTAATTCAAATGGGTTGTATTCCATGTATGTACAATATGACAAAATATACTCTATTATCATGTCTATCTAAAAAAAAAAACAAATGAAAAAGTTTCTTTGGAACAGAGTGTAACGAAAAGAAAAAATAAGACCAGAATAGGAGACAATCCTTATGTAGCCTATGTCTGACAATGGAGTCACATCAAGAAAAATAACTTTTAATAAAACAACCAAACAAAAAAAGGCAAGGGATTTGAATAGACAGTCACGGACACACAAATGGCTATTGAAAATATAATTGCATTAGTAATCATTAGGGAAATGGAAATTAAAATTCCAAGGAAAATGTCTAAAACTAAAAAGACAGTAACAAGTATAGAAAAAAATGTAGAGCCAATAGAATTCCTGCTATTGCTCATTAGAATGTAAAACAGTGCAACAATTTTAGAATATAGACACTCACACATAGTTAAATATGCAGCTACCTAAGGCATTTACCCCAGGGATCTGAAAACATTTATGGATACAGAAACTGGTATACAAATGTTTGTGGCTTTCTGCATAAGAGCACAAACTAGAAATAGCTCAAATGTCCATAAATAGAAGAATAATCAAATTTTGGTATATCAATATAAGCAAATTATGAACATTAAGGAAAAGAAATTAACCACTGATAACTGCAACAACACTGATGACTCTTAAAAAATGTTCCAAACAAAAGAAATCAGATACAGAGCATATATATTTTGTGACTTGTTAATACATTCTTGAACAAGAAAAACTATATTTGTAAAAAGAAAAAGCAAGGCTGGCCTGGGACTAAAAGGAAATCTGGGAATTGATGCAAATAAATAGGTGAAAACTGTGAGAAGTGAGGAGAATGTTGTATGTTTGAGGTGACAGTTATATGGCATATATATTTTGCAAAACTTGAGTTGTACTTAGAATATGAAGATTTATTATGTGTAAATCAAACCTCAAAAAGAGGTTATATTTCAAAGACAATAAAGTACCCATCAAAATATTCTATTATTAGAAATACAGCTTTAAGGCAAAGACAATGGACATTTGAGTTGATGAGTTCTCTTAATTAATATCTCAGTTTATTCAGTTAATGCCATCGATTAGGATACAACAGAATATGCATTGGGTGAAAGTAGTCTTCCTTAGAATATTTTTGTGTATCACATTTCAAACATTAATTATTCGTGTTATTGTTAAGAATTTTGAGTATAACTGTATTTATATTATTCTACCCTTGGGGGATTGTGAATTGTGCTATTGCTCATTTTTATACATTTATCTGGATGAAAAGCAATTTGATGTCTTTTCTTGAGTGAGCATCCATTTTCCTTTTGTTTTAAATTTCTAATTAACATATACAGAAGTGAGTATATCTCATGTACAGTTAAATAATAATGATAACAAAAAGAGTTCTTCTAAGCACCTTCTATTGAACTGGTTTAAAAATTTTTCACATCCCTTTTGTACCCCCTGTGGGTGCATTCCCTTCTTCCCCACACAGACTTAATGACCACTACTAATCTTGTGTTAATTTACCTACTCTATGTCTTCATTTTGCATATTAACATATTGTTTTTTCATATATAGTATAAAAGCATGTAATTCTAAATTATATACATTTGGATGTTTTAGAGTTAAAATTATTCTTTATATATGTTTATATTATTCTCTTCATAGCTTTATAACTTTTATTTTTTTCCCCTCAATAATGCTTGTAGATGACTTATTGATGTTGACATATCAAGTGGTTGCTCACTTGTGTGATTATGTAGAATTCCATTGTAATGATTATACTGTATTTGTCCACTCAAAAAAAAATGAAATTAGATCTTTCATCCTACACAAAATTCAACTTAAAGTAGATCAAGGACAGAAACTTTGCAACTTCTAGAAGAATATATGAGTTCCATATTCCAACATATTGGTGAAGGCATTGATTTCCTTATAAAGACCAATAAATATAAAGAAGTAACACCAAAGGATTACTAACCCGAACCCAGAACTCTCCACAGACTCTGCAGCAGCTCAGTGTATGCGGATCAAATGGCATCTACCCCCAAACATGATACTTGAAAATCCCTGAAGAGATGCCCTAGCCTTCTACATAAGTAGACAAACTGATGCTCCACCCCAGACTCAGGGATGGTATCCCGGTGTTGTACATCAGCCAGAATGGAGCCCACTCTGCCAAAAATCCCACACAAACAGTCTTCAATCACAGGTTCCACACTTGAAGACAGCCACAAAGTTCTATGCCATTTGAAAGAATAACCTGTGCAGAGGAGTGAGTGTTCAGCATTCCATAACCATCAGTAACAGCCATGACTCCTGCATCCTGTGTTTCTGTTCCCAACAGAAGCAGCCAGAAGATGCAGTATAACATACTCTTAGGTACTCTTGCTACAATTCAGGCCCCTGGACTGAAAAACAACAAAAAAATCTGGTGATAAAACCATAGTAATCTGGAAGGTAGTACTTGTGCCCCACCAGCATGAGGAGGATACAAAGTTCTAAGTCCCAGAGGGGCTAGTTAACTCAACTCTCATTCAGACTCACAGAAGACAGCTCTTGAAGATAACACCAAGCAACCAGCACAGAACCTGGGGCATACATTGTGCTAGTAAAGCCACAAAGTGACTTATAAAGATGAACACCACATATGTTAGCTACTACCCAGTGTACCCTAATAGTTTCTCACTGTACTGTGGCCTGAGGGCAGCAGATCCTTATGCACCCACCATGAGACATGTAGCACCACAGCAAAGAGTCTGAAATGCCTCAGAGACCACCATACCCCCCCCACACACACACACCAAAATAGGCATGGGTAACTCAAACTGGAATTGACAGCACTGGACTTACAGAGCAAAATATTACTACAATTTTATACCTGGATGAAAGGAACTAAGTAGGCATCTTCTACATGCCACACTCAGCTCCATGTTTTGCTGATAGATTGCTTGAATCTGATGTGATTGCAGTAGCAAGAGTTCATGATCTTATCTCAAACTCTTGCTCATACTGGGAACAGGTAAGTGTATACACAGTATGGGAGAACAATACCTGGGTATTTGCCCTATCCAGGGAACTTATGATAAAAAACAACTCACTAATTAATCCTTTGCATGAAATTATAAGAATAATCATCCCAGCACATGGGTAGACATACAAACAATAAAAAAAGGGAGCAAGCCAGTCCAAACAGCCCACAAATTTCAATAACTGATCTCACTGACATGAAATGTTGAAGAAAGGAGGCTGGGGATGTGGCTCAAGTGGTAGCGCTCTCGCCTGGCATGCGTGCCGCCCGGGTTCAATCCTCAGCACCACATACAAAGATGTTGTGTCCGCCGAGAACTAAAAAATGAATAAATAAATATTAAAAAATTCTCTCTCTCTCTCTCTCTCTCTCTCTCTCTCTCTCCCACTCTCTCTTTAAAAAAAAGAAATGTTGAAGAAAGAATTTTAAAAATTTATATTTACAATGATCAATGAACTATAAGAAGTAAGGAATGAACTAGAGGAAAAAATATGGAAAGAGAAATATTATTTCAATAAATAAAGAGTGATTCTATGAAAAAAGAAAACAGAAATCTTAGGAAAAGAAGATTAATCCACACAGTAGACACATTCTCAAGCCTTGAAGAGAAAGATTACAATGTTCAAGGTAACATTTTCAACAAAGAAAAGACATTAAGATACAATGCACATAATATAGAAATTCAGGATAACATTAAGAGAACACATTTAAGAATGCTTAGTGTAGACAAAGGCACCTAAGCACAAACTAAAGGAATGCACAAGGTTTTTAATGAAATGATAACAGAAAATTTTCTAAACTTCAGAGATTAGTCGTAAATCTCCATTCAAGACACACTTAGAACCCCTAAGAGACAAGAGCACAAAAGATGTTCTCTAAAATGCATTATAATGAAAAAGTCTAGCATATGCAATGAGGATTGAAGTTTGAAAACCTGGAAGAAAAAACTTGAAGCCATTTTTTAAGGTAGCCAATTAGAATTTCAACTAATTTCTCAGTGGTAACATTAAAAAATAAAAGGGCTTCAAAACATATCTCTCATGTCTTGAAAAAAAAAGGTGCCAACCAAGCTTATTATATCCACCCACCCAAATGATCCTACACAATTGAGTATGAAATGAAAACCTTCCATGATGAATAGAAGGTCAAATAATTCAATAATCAATATCACTGGAAAGGACTTCTCATTGGTAATTACAATTTTTTTTAGAAAATGCCACCACTACTCCCCAAATGCTCGCACACACAATCTCACAATTATATTAAAATATGGAATACATACATACATATAGTAAAACTCTTCTCTTTTATACGTTGCATGACAAATATGCTGAGATTTCAAAATACCTATTCATACAAATACATACTTTCAAATATTTGAAGAGGAATAGAGAAAATACCTGAGAATTCATTTTCTCTATTGCTATACTCACCTCCTTTTGATAGAAAAGTAGATTGTGCAGAATCTCTTCAACTATATTCCTTTCATTCTCCTCATTAATATTTTCCCTAAGAAGTCATAAAATTTAAGTCGGCAATTAAAAAAACTCCCCCTATCACCAGTAGAAAGAAAATACTTCAAAAAATTCTTCTAAACTAGGATATCCTGCCAAATGTGGTGGCACACATCTTTTATCTTAGCAAATTGGAAGGCTGAGGCCGGAGGATTGCAAGTTCCAGACCAGCCTCAGCCATTTAGAGAGGTCCTAAAAAACTTAGTGAGACCAAACTAAGAAGTACTGGGGATGTGGTTCAGTTAGTAACTTCCCCTGGAACCAATCCTCAGAGAAAAAAAAATCATGACACCAGGTCATATTTATAGGCAAGCAAACAACGCTCCCTTCTGACTTCTCAATTAAAACTCTAAAATGAAGGAGGGCCTGTAATGAGACATTTTGAGACTTAAAAGAACACAATTCCCAGACAAGATTCCTATATCCAACAAACTCTCCTTCATATCTCACAATATAAGTCCTAGCTAATAGAACAAAGGCAATATAATCTCACACATCCCATCAGACCATACTGAAATTAAACTAGAATTCAATGGCAAGAAAAATAATTAAAACCACATATGGATTTTGAAGGATATTCTTTCAAATAAACAATAGCAGAATAAAGATATCCTTTAAACAAATAAGAGCAAAGATAAAAGTAATCAATATATCTAAGACAGTATGAAAACAATTAGTGGAAAATATTTACCATTGAATACCTGCTTTTGAAAAATAATAGCTTCAAATAA